>NW_022447154.1:1916-2179 GCF_009761245.1 Sapajus apella | reverse complement strand
TGTGAATGTCTGTGTGTATCTGTGTCTGTATCTGTGTGTGTGTGTCTGTGTCTGTGCGTGTGTCTGTGTGTCTGTATCTGTGTCTGTATCTGTGTATGTGTGTCTCTGTGTCAGTGTGTGTGTGTCTGTGTGTCTGTATCTGTGTCTGTATCTGTGTGTGTGTGTCTCTGTGTCCGTGTGTGTGTCTGTGTGTCTGTGTCTGTGTGTCTGTATCTGTGTGTATGTGTCTCTGTGTGTGTCTGTCTGTGTGTCTGTATCTGTGT
>NW_022447154.1:0-1816 GCF_009761245.1 Sapajus apella | reverse complement strand
TGTGTCTGTGTCTGTGTGTCTGTATCTGTGTGTGTGTGTGTCTGTGTGTGTCTGTGTGTCCGTGTCTGTGTGTTCCTCTGTGTCCGTGTGTGTGTGTGTGTCTGTATCTGTTTCTGTATCTGTGTCTGTATCTGTGTCTGTATCTGTGTGTGTGTCTCTGTGTCTGTGTGTGTCTGTGTCTGTGTGTGTCTCTGTGTCAGTGTGCGTGTGTCTGTGTGTCTGTATCTGTGTGTGTGTGTCTCTGTGTCCGTGTGTGTGTCTGTGTCTGTGTCTATGTGTCTGTATCTATGTCTGTATCTGTATGTGTGTGTCTCTGTGTGTGTGTCTCTGTCTGTGTGTCTGTATCTATGTCTGTATCTGTGTGTGTGTGTCTCTGTGTCAGTGTGCGTGTGTCTGTCTGTGTGCCTCCCATCAACACTAACCTGTGGCAGCCACTAGTCTATTTTCATCTCTGTAGTTTTGTCATTCTGATAATACTGTAGAAATGGAATCACAGCCATGAGTTCCCTTTTGGGATTGGCTGTTTTCCTGCAGCATGATTCTCAAGATACACAGCCAGGTTGTATCCATAGCTCATTCCTTCGTGGCCTAGAATTGGTGGTCTGGGCGTCCCGTGGTTTGTGAGCCATCCCGACTGATGGATGCTGGGTGGTTTCCACTCTGGGCCAGCGTGAACTAAGCTGCTCTGAGCGCCCATTCACGCGCAGGTCTTGTGTAAACGTTAAGTTTCCATTTCTCTCGAATGAATGCCCGGGAATGCAGTTGTGGGTCCTGTGGGAGCAGGCGTTTGTTTTGGAAGGAACTTCCATGTTCTCTGCTAGAGGGGTTGCGCCGTCTAACACGCGTCCAACCCTTCCGAGAGACCCGGTTTCTCTGTATCCTCTCCAGCATGTGATGTTGTCATTGCTTTCAACGTTAGCCATTCCAGAGGTGCGCACTGGCCCCGCACTGTGATTTTGACACGTTTTTCCCTACTGGTGCACGACGTTGAGTGTCTTTTCCTGTATTTATTTGCCTTTGGTGTATCTTCCTCGTGGAAATGTCTCTTCACGCCTTTTGTCCATTCCTAACTAAATTATTCTTTTACTGTTCAGTATTCAGAATTCCTTACGTATTCTAGATACAAGTCTTTTGTTGGATATGAGGTTTGCAAATATTTCTCCCACTCGGTAACTTGTCTTCCATTCTCCTCCCAGGGTCTTTGCAAGCGAAAGTGTTTAATTTGGATGAAGTCCAGTTTGTCCACGCTTCCTCTTATGGAGCAGCCTCAGAAGGATTCCTCAAGCCCTAGGCTCTGAAAATGCTCTTCTCCGGGTTTTCTAAAAGATTTCTAGGTTTTTATTTTACACTAGGTCCATGATTCATGCTGAGTTAATTTTAATACAACATGTGAGATTGTAGATCAGGTGTATTTTTGGCTCATTTCCATCTTTTCCGTGACTGCCCCAGCGCCAGGCACTGCAAGGCTGTCCTCCCTCCAGTAAACCGCTCTGACATCTTTTTTGGGCGCGTTTGCGTGGGTCTGTTCCTACGTCTGATGGGCACGTTTGCGTGGGTCTGTTCCTAGGTCTGATGGGCGCGTTTGTGTGGGTCTGTTCCTAGGTCTGTTGTTGGGCGCGTTTGTGTGGGTCTGTTCCTAGGTCTGATGGGCGTGTTTGTGTGGGTCTGTTCCTAGGTCTGATGGGCGTGTTTGTGTGGGTCTGTTCCTAGGTCTGATGGGCGTGTTTGTGTGGGTCTGTTCCTAGGTCTGATGGGCGTGTTTGTGTGGGTCTGTTCCTAGGTCTGTTGTTGGGCGCGTTTGTGTGGGTCTCTTCCT
>NW_022447153.1:509-2179 GCF_009761245.1 Sapajus apella | reverse complement strand
TTTCTAACTCGCTGAATCTAAACATAGACGCAACTTCCTAAGGTGAACGAACACAAAGCAGAGCAGTTTGAACTTGACGTTTCTCCAGTGTTTTAAACGAAGTCTTACTGTTAGTTCTCATATGCCTGTATATGGCTGGAAATATCTGTCTGCAGATTCTCGAAGCAAAGGATTTCTGAACTGCTGCAAACACACATCAGTTTAACTCTGTTTGTTGATTGCACAGCTTGACAACCATTCTGTTAGATAGCTGCGTTTTTGTTTTAGAGCAAGATATTTCTCATTACCGCCTTTAGTCTCAGTCATTCTGGAATATACAAACGCAGTTTTTAGAAGAAACGTGTTTCTAACTCGCTGAATGTCAACATAGATGCAACTTCTTAAGGTGAACGAACACAAAGCAGAGCAGTTTGAACTTGACGTTTACCCTGTGTTTTGAACGCAGTCTGACTGCTAGGTCTTAAATGCCTCTGTAACACTGGAAATATCTGTTTCCAGGTTACCCGAAAAAAAGATTTCAGAACCTCTGCACACACACATCAATTTAACTCCATAAGATAATTTTACAACTTGACCATCATTCTGCTTGATAGCTGCGTTTTTTTTTAGAGCAAGACGTTTCTGATTACGGCCTGCAGGCTCTTTCACACTGGATTATCCAAATGCTGCTTTTAGAAGAAACGTGTTTCTAACTCGCTGAATATAAACATAGATACAACTTCCTAAGGTGAACGAATAGAAAGCAGTGCAGTTTGATCTAGACGTTTCTCCTGTGTTTTAAACGCAGTCTTACCGCCAGGACTTAAATGCCTGTATAATGCTGGAATTATCTGTTTCCAGATTCTCCAACGAAAGGATTTCTGAACTACTGCACACACACCTCAGTTTAACTCTGTAAGAAGATTGTACAGCTTGACAACCATTCCGCTAGATAGCTGCGTTTTTGTTTTAGAGCAAGATATTTCTCATTACAACCTTTAGTCTCAGTCACTCCGGAATATCCAAACGCAGCTTTTAGAAGAAACGTGTTTCTAACTCGCTGAATCTAAACATAGATGCAACTTCCTCAGCTGCACGAACACAAACCAGAGCAGTTTGAACTAGACGCTTCTCCAGTGTTTTAAACGCAGTCTTACTGCTAGGTCTTAAATGCCTGTGTAAGGCTGGAAATATCTGTTTCCAGATTCCCCAAAGAAAAGATTTCAGAACCTCTGCACACACACATCAATTTAACTCCAAGAGATGATTTTACAACTTGACAACCATTCTGCTAGATAGCTGCGTTTTTGTTTTAGAGCAAGATGTTTCTGATTACGGCCTGCAGGCTCTTTCACACTGGAATATCCAAATTCTGCTTTTAGAAGAATCGTGTTTCTAACTCGCTGAATCTAAATATAGATGCAACTTCCTAAGGTGAACGAACAGAAAGCAGTGCAGTTTGAACTAGATGTTTCTCCTGTGTTTTAAACGCAGTCTTACTGATAGGTATTGAATGCCTGTATAAGGTTGAAAATATCTGTTTCCAGATTCTCCAACGAAAGGATTTCTGAACTACTGCACACACAGGTCAGTTTAACTCTGTAAGAAGATTGTACAGCTTGACAACCATTCTGCTAGATAGAAGCGTTTTTTGTTTTAGAGCAAGATATTTCTCATTACGGCCTTTAGTC
>NW_022447153.1:0-409 GCF_009761245.1 Sapajus apella | reverse complement strand
TCATTACGGCCTTTAGTCTCAGTCATTCTGGAATATCCAAACGCAGCTTTTAGAAGAAGCGTGTTTCTAACTCGCTGAATCTAAACATAGATGCAACTTCCAAAGGTGAACGAACACAAAGCAGAGCAGTTTGAACTTGACGTTTATCCTCTGTTTTAAACGCAGTCTGACTGCTAGGTCTTAAAAGCCTCTGTAAGCCTGGAAATATCTGTTTCCAGGTTACCCGAAGAAACGATTTCAGAACCTCTGGGCACACACATGAATTTAACTCCATAAGATGATTTTACAACTTGACAATCATTCTGCTAGATAGCTGCGTTTTTGTTTTAGAGCAAGATGTTTCTGATTACAGCCTGCAGGCTCTTTCACACTGGAATATCCAAATGCTGCTTTTAGAAGAAACGTGTTT
>NW_022447152.1:0-2181 GCF_009761245.1 Sapajus apella | reverse complement strand
TAAGACACGCAGAGCCCCAACTAGATTTCATGGGTAGCACAAGAAAGTGGTTAATAAAGAAAGAACATAGATCCATTAATGACGTAACAAATTATTGCCCTATGTTGGGATGGGCAAGAGTAGGGTAAAAAAGAATGAAAGAGAAAGAGAGAAAAAGACAAAGAAAGAGAGAGAGAGAGAAAGTAAGCTCAGTGAACAGTCCAGGTGACACACTGATGAGGGAGTAAAAGGACACTCTGAGTTAGTACCCTCAGGATACACAGCGAACACTGATCGTAAAAACAAGAATGGTCAACCTACAGTAGTTAGTACATGATAAGGGGAGGAAGAAATGGAAACCTAAATATCTACTGCAATGAAAACCAACAGCCATGTTAGTAGGAATAGCTCAGGCTTCGTTGAAAACACGGTATCGACATTGTCAGCCCACTCTGTTTTCCCTGGACCTGGCGTCTCCAGGTGTCAACACATAATTAGCTGTTCACAATTGCACAAAGTTACCTGGGGCATCGTGGGCCTTGGTCTTATTCCTCTTCTTGGTTATTTTAATCTCTGCAATAAATTCAGACACGGAAAGATAAAATAAGCCAATTCCCCTACACCCATAACAGTCCACTGTCTAATCCCTGCACAGGGACCTCAGGCTCCCCAGCATGAGGACAGGATAATGTGAGAGATGGGCTTCAGCAGGTCTCAAGGCCAATCATGATAGACATTCCTTGGTTTGTGTCTCAGAACCAATGGTGAAATGTCCCTATTCTGGTAGACCATTATCCTTTCATCCCAAGTTTGTACAAACAGTTACACCAAGTTTGTACAAGCAGGGAAGAACCTGACAGACATGCTTGGAGAATAAAACTCATGAGGAACTTGGTAGCTGGCAAGAGACATTGAATTCAGATTGACAGACAACTCGTGGGCATGTGCTGCAAAGGTTGGTGTCAGTGTGCAACACCTGCCATGGGTTTCAATGTCCTGACAGTCGGTCCAGGGTGCGACGGGCACGGCCTGAGACTAGAGAGAGAGCAAAGCTCACTAACACCCCATGTCCGTGCTTCAGACTGGAATCCAGGGTGACCGAAATATATATACACTGATGTACAGGTTCAGCCCACAGTGATGACAACTCTCAGGCCAGCCAGGGGAGCAATGCCCAAAGACTATGGGGTCTATCTGGGACACAAAGTGGAGCTTTATCACCTTCACAGTGGAGTACTCACTGTCTACGTCACCAGCCAATTCGACTTGCTGCTCCTCTAATGAGTGTAAGTTGCTCCTGTAAGGCTCATTGAAGGCAGATGTGCCAGGAGGAACTGAGAGAGTCGAATAACCTTCATCCCAGGACTCCTGAGGGGCTTCTTCCTCCACAGACTCCTGCAGATTCCTGATGAGCCAGGCAGGACAGGGTGACAGAAGATTAAACCGACAGAGATTAGACAACAAAGTCTCCCAGCTGATCTGATGGAAGTCAGAATGGAGTGGGCACAGAAAGCAAAGGCGTTTTTCCTTCAAGAGAAAAAAAATACTATCCTTCTAAATGCAGGGCGGAGGGTGACTACACTGGGGACAGAGCACAAACCAGCAGGAGTTGCTCAGTGCATTTGCACAGATGAGCCACTGCAGGCCATCCAGACTCGCTGTAACTCTCATCATGAACTGCAGCAGGAGAACTAACACGGGGCTTCAACTACCTCACATAAGTTGTGTTGAATTTTACACGCGGCATTCAAGTGAACAGAGCTCTTGAGGCATTTCAGACACCCAGATCTTGGAGGGCCAGGTATTAAGGGCCTCCATTTTCCAGTATTTTGATATCATATGTATATTTTTGAATTTCTTCTCTTCACAAATCCTAGCAAACATGATAACAAGAAATACGCAGAAACAATATATGCATCTGTCCCTGGATTTAAACACATGGGAGAGAACAGGCAAAACCAGGAAATCCCTGTTTGCTGAGTTCACCTGGCTCATCTCATTGCAGGATCCTATCATGGGAGGACCAAGAAATTAAAATGTATAAAAGTGCCGCAAATCACACAAAACATTGTCACTAAGCACAATTGATAGATGGGTTAAGGGAAGAAAGAGTTCTAGTCATCAATTCCTCTTTTTCCCTGGATCTGCACCCTCCAGGTGTCACTACTGAACTAACAGCCCACAACTCCACAGCATTACCTG
>NW_022447151.1:0-2181 GCF_009761245.1 Sapajus apella | reverse complement strand
ACAGTTACAACTTCTAGCTTCCAGTTCTGCACATCAAAAGCGTAGAAGTCGCCACTCCATTTCAACACCAAGTAAAAAGACAAACAAACCGATGAGTCAACAATTCTGAGAGTTGTGAGAGAAGTGAGGTCACAGCACAAACCATCGCCTCCAAAGCTGGAGAGACAGACAGGTGGATCCAAAGAATTATAATATGTGGGAGCGTAAACTCCCAAGAAGAGACCCCACAGTAGCCATGGCCAGGGTAGAAAAGCCTGAAATGCAACTGAGGGATTGCTGCATGCTCGGTGTGGAAAGTCTGAGAGTTAAAAATTCCAGGGAGCTCAGTCATAGGTGGGCCCCAATGCTTTTGTGAATTTTACCTCCAGGAACGTGACCATGTTCTCACAGCAAATATTGGAGGAAAATCCCCCTGGATTTCCACCAGGGAGAGCCAAAGGGGCCACTTTGAAATATGACACAGCACTTTGTTCTTAAATCAGGTCAGCCCTCAGGAAAAGTGATTAACCAGATTCTAATGTGCTGGGGTTTTAGCTGAGCCTAACTAGCCTAGGGGAAGGGAAATACCCAACTCCAGCTCCATCTAGCCACGCTATTCAATCTGAGAGGGAAAAAGACTGAGACGCACTTGTGAAGTGCACAGTGCAAAGGCACAGGCTCACTTAAAGACTGAAATCACAGAATTGTGGAATGCCTCCCTGCCAAAATCTTACCCCAACATGTTGAAAGCCCAATTTACAGCCATTCTTTTTACTTAATACATCATGTCCAGCTAGCCAGAGAAAGTTACAATTTAGCAAAAGGCAAAAAACACAGTTTTAATAGACAGAGTGAGCATCAGAACCAGATATGGCAGGGATATAGGCATAATCAGGTCAGAAATTAAAAACAATTATGATGACTATGCTTAGGGCTCTGATGGATACAGCAGACAACATGCAAGAACAGACTGTCGATGCCAACAGAGAGATGGAACTTGTAAGAGAGAATCAAACAGAAATGCCAGAGGTCAAAAACTGTAGCACACGAGGAACGCCCTTGCTGGGCTCGGCAGACTAGACACAGCACAGGAAAGATGCTCTCAACTTGAGGATATGTCAACGGAAAGTCCCAAAACCGAAAGGAAAGACGACAAAGAATGTAAAAAAGAAATCTCAAAAAACCTTAGGAAAACTGTAAGACAAAAGCCAGTGCCTCAGAAGTGTAGGTCACATATGCCTAATGGAAATAGCAGAGAAGACAAACCGAAAGGAATAAAAGAAATATTTGCAACAAAAATGACTCCGAATTTCTCCAAATTAATTCAGACACCAAATCACATATCCAGGAAGCTCACAGAGCACCAGACAAGATAAATACCTTATTGCAATGGGACTGTTCTTGGGGGGGCAGGGAGGAAGTAAAAGGCCAAAATCAACACCATATCTAAGCATGTTATTTTCAAACTACATAAAATCAAAGATAAAAAATCCTAAGAGAAGCCATGTGCAGGGGGAGAGGAGGGGCATGGAGAAAATCACCTTACTTATTGAGAAACAAAGAACAACCTCTGGAATCTCCTCAGAAACTATTCAAAGCAAGAATTGAGTGAAGCGAAATATTTTAGAGATGAAACAGATCCCCAGCCTACAATTCTGTCCCTTGAGAAATTATCCTTCAAAAGTAAAGAAAGTAAGGACATTCTCAAACAAGCAAGCTATGAAGGTATTTGTTGCCAGTAGACCTGCCTTGCAAGAAATGTTTTCAAAAAGTTCTTCTGAGAGAAGAAAAATAATACAGCTCAGAAGCTTTTATCTACGAAGAAAGAATGATCATCAAAGACAGAAGAAAGAGTATAACGTAATCTTGTATTTTTCTTATTTTTAATTGGTCTAACAAATAAAAAATTGTCCAAAACAATACTGGCAATAATGTGTACAATTATGTATAGTTAGTTATGTGTGTATGTGTGTATATATATGAGGGTGGGTGTGCATATATAGATGTATATTATATGTATGCTTGTGTACATTTGCATGTCAGTTAACTGAATGACAGCAACGAAACAAGGAATGGTAGAGAGGAATTAGAAGTCTTTTGTTACGATGAGGTGCTCAAACTACCATGAAAGCAAGATAATGTTATTTGAAAGTGAGCATGGATTCACTGTAAATGTATATTGCAAACACTATTGTAACCACT
>NW_022447150.1:0-2181 GCF_009761245.1 Sapajus apella | reverse complement strand
CACACCGTACATTCACTTGTGTTACGGTCACGCTGCATCACACACCGGACATTCACTTGTGTTACGGTCACGCTGCATCACACACTGTACATTCACTTGTGTTACGGTCACACTGGATCACACACCGTACATTCACTTGTGTTATGATCACGCTGCGTCACATACCGTACATTCACTTGTGTTACGGTCACGCTGCATCGCACACCGGACATTCACTTGTGTTACGGTCATGCTGGATCATACACTGTACATTCACTTGTGTTACGGTCACGCTGCATCACACACCGTACATTCACTTGTGTTATGGTCATGCTGGATCACACACCTTACTATTCACTATTGTTACACGCCGGGTCTTCCGGTCTAGGGACCTGGGAAGCTGGTCTCCGTTCTCCTGTTGGAAGCACACTTCCCTGACTCGCTTTCACACGGGGGAAAGGCTGCATCTCACTCACCTGTTCTCAGTCCCGACACGTTGTCAGGCATGCAGCAGATGCTCGGTGTGTTACTGTTGAAAGACACTGTCACTCCCTCTTAGAAACAATCATAAACTCTCCGTTCCCTTATTTAGGGAAGTGCAAAACAGAACAATAAAAAAGCAGAAGCAAAAGTCTCCTTCCGTTTTCTCCTGTACCTCCGTCACAGAATGGGTCCTCCTTAGCTCTGGGGCACAGTGGGGAGGAGCGTCCATGTCAGGCCCCACTCCTCCCTCACCGGCTGGGTGGCTTTGACCCCTCGAATACAGAAGTGAAGCGCGTGTGCACCCACCAGTGTTGGTGGTTCATGGGGGACCCAGATCACACTCGTGAGTGTAAAGGTGACCCTACCCTACAGATGACGCCACCAGACCCAACTCTGCCCCGCCACTCACTCGATTTGAAGCCCTTCTTGTCCATTTTTTGCATACTTAATTTTCCTGCTTTGTTGTTTTGCTTTCAAGGGGAACAGAGCTTGGTAATTGCATTGCTGCTTTCTGTGGAGATCCAGGCTGTAGCCACCACATTGAACAAACGAAATGGAGTGTTCCCTACCTTCCTTGCATTTGTGTTCCTTAAGAGCAAATTTGGATTAAAAAGACCTCCCGAGATCACCTGACCTTCAAATTGCTGGTGCAGTGGGGCACGGTGACGCGTGCCTGTAATCCCAGCACTTTGGAAGGCCAGGAAAGGAGGATTGCTGGAGGCCAGGAGTTCATGACCAGCCTGGATAACACAGACCACACCCATTTCTACAAAGATAAGGAAATAAATGAGCAGGGCATGGTGGTGTGTGTCTGTGGTCCCGCCACTCAGGCTAAGGCAGGCAGATTGCTTCAGCCCTGGAGCTTGAGGCCGCAGTGAGCTGTAATGGGGCTACAGAGTGACGGTAGGTGACAGAGGAAGACCCTGTCTCTAAAAAGCAAAACAAAACAATTTGTCGCATAGAGTGGGACATTAGCTCAGAGAGAAATTAGCTGTTGCGTACGCTTCAAGACACCACTGTCTGGCCCTTCGGAATGTATCCGCATTTGGAACAAACTTGTCCGTAATTAAAGTGGCTGCGACTGTTTGGACGGTTGGCATCTAAGAGTTGTGAGTTGTAAAATAGATCGAATTCCTTCATTCCCTCTTCTAATATTTCATGGCAGAGAACAAAGAGAGCGCACAGAACGGGAACGTGGACTGGCTCCTCTCTCTTAACAAGACTCATTCATCCAATGCTGAAGTAAGTCACCACGGTCACAGCTGCCTGTATCTCTGTTCCCGCCCTCCCTTCCTCTCTTCTCTCTCCCCTCCCCTCCCCTCCCAGCCTCCACCATCTACTTTTATTACTTAGAAAAAGACAATGTAAGAACAAGCTTTCTTAATAAGCCCTGGTGCGCCGTTGCATGAGAGGGGTGACAGAGTTAACAATAATGTATTCTACGTTTCCAAACAGCTAGAGGAGAGGACTTTGAATGTTCCCATCACAAAGAAATGATAACTATTTGAGATGATGGATATGCTAATTATTCCAATTCGATCGTTACAGTCTATACATGCGTTAGAACATCGCATTGTACCCATAACTATGCACAGTTATCATGTACAAATTTAAAAAGATTAACTTCTGGGCTGGGTGCGGTGGCTCACGCCTGTAATCCCAGCACTTTGAGAGGCCGAGGTGGGCGGATCACCAGGTCAAGAGATCGAGACCATCCTG
>NW_022447149.1:0-2182 GCF_009761245.1 Sapajus apella | reverse complement strand
CACTCCCTTTTTGCTTTCCCACATTTGTCACAATGCTTCCCAACTGCCCCCTGACTCCAGCCCCCCCATTTTCCATCAGCCTGCAATCCTATCACAGTCTGGGACCTCCTTGTAAGAGTTCTTTCCGGTAGATCCTGGGTGCCAAAGCACCCTGGGGGTGCCCCAGCTCAGGAGGTAAGCAGGGCTAAGCCTGGCTGGGACTTGGATGGTGGATGTCCTGGGGAGACAGGGGGCTGGAGGCTTTTGGCTTCTTGCTCCCTTCCTGCTTTCCCCTATTGTTGCACCTCTTTCCCACTGCCCCTGGTTCTCTGGGTAGCCCTTTTTAGCTTCCCTATTCCCCTGACATAGGACAGGACCACTTGAAGTGGTCTGTCTCTGAAGCCACCAAATGTCATCAAAGCTAGGCAGAGTCGGGTCTGGATTGGGCTTGGATCAGGGACCACCTGAGGAGATGGGGGCTGGTTGCTTTTGGCTTTTGGTTCTTTGCTTGTCACAAAGCTTTCCAACAGCCCTCTGACTCTCTGGCTTTTCCTTTTTGACTTCCACATTCCTGTGCTCCCACCACATCATGGGGTGCACCCGAGGGAGAAACATCCAAGCAGCCTTTGGGCTCCATAGCAACTGGAAGCATCCCCAGCCTAGAAGCTAAGCAGGGTCAAACCTCAGTGGGGCTTCGATGGGGGACTGCAGGGGAGAGTTGTGGCTAGAGGCCTTTGGCTTCCTGCTCCCTCCCGGTTTTTAGTTTCTTCATTTGTTTCTCACAATGCTTCCCAACCACACACTAACTCTCTGGTCCTTTCTTTCAAGCCAACCTGCTCCATCCCGCGGCCAGAGACCTGCCCGTGGGGCTTCATCTGGGCAGCCCTGAAAACCATAAAAGTCTGATGGTCAGGGGCTGTTGAGAAACATTTTGACAAGTGGGAAAAGCATATACAGAGCAGGAAGTCAAAAGCCTCCAGGCCCAGTTATTCCACGCGGTGCCCCATCCAAGCGTCAGTCAGGTCCAACCCTGCTTACCTTCTGGGCTGGGGCACCCTCAGTCTGTGATGGGAGACTGCCATAACAGACACCAAAAAAAAGAAGTCCCAGGCCAACGCAGAGGTGACGGTGGGAAGAAAAGGGGGGTCAGGGAGTCAGAAAATGGTTGGGAAGAGTTGCCAGAAGCAGAAGAAAGCAGGAAGTGAGCAGGATAGCCTCCAGCCACCGAGCTCCTGAGCTTATCCTTTATATAAGGCCCAGCCATGACCTATGCTCCTAGCCTTGTGTACTGGGGTGCCCTCAGCATCCTATGTCAACAGGGGTCAGCTGGGACTGACCCCCATGGAAAGGTCTGATTATGTGTTGGGGACGCAGATGGGCATGAAATGGTGTTCAGAGAGTTTGGGGAGTTACAAAGTGTTGCAACAAGGGGGGAAAAGTGGGAAAAGAAGGGAAGCCAAAAGTCTCCAGCCCCAGCCTTCTCAGACGGTCCCCCATCCAAGGGTTAGTCAAGCCCAACGCTGCTTAGCTTCATGGGACAAGGAGCCCTCAGGCTGCTAGTCCCACAGGGACTACCGAGAGAAATAGCCACAAAGAAATCCTAGACTGTGGCAAAAACACCGGTGGGTGGGAGCCCAGAATCTAGCAGGGTCGTGCCCAGAATCTAGGCAGGGTCGTGCCCAGAAGGGGCTTGGACAGGGGACTGTATGTAAAGACTCTGGGGTGGAGGTTTTTGCGTTTTTGCCTTCTTCAATGTTTCCCATATTGTCCAAATGCTTCCTAACTGCACCCTGAATCTCTGTCCCTTTTTCACACTTGCCTATGCCCAGCCAAGGCCCAGTACCTCCTCGTGTGGATTTGTCTTGGTAGCAACCAGGTGCCGTAACAGCCCTACAGTGCCGCAGCCCTGAAGCTAAGCATGGTCGTAACTGACTGGCTTGGACAGTGGAAGACCTGGAAAGATGGGAGCTGGAGGTTTTGGCTCCCAGATTCTCTCCCATTCTCTGTCCCTCGTGGCAATGCTTCCTAAGCACCTCCTGACACTATGGCTTTCTATTTAACATTCCTGCCTGCTCAAGCCTCCGCCAAGGACAGGAACCTTTCCATGGGTATTTGTCCAGGAAGCCCCCTGGCACCATAGATGCCTGAGGTCGCCCCAGACCAGAAGCTAACCAGAGTCAGGCTTTACTGGGGATTGGATGGG
>NW_022447148.1:0-2182 GCF_009761245.1 Sapajus apella | reverse complement strand
CCTCCCCTTTCCTCTCAACACTGTCTCTACACACCCCGACAGTCCACTCAAGTACATTTTCCACCTCCACCTCCCAGTAATGTTTCCCGGAGGCGAAGCTCTCCCGGCCCAGGACACAGGGCTGACTGTCGAATCTCTCTGGGTTGTCTGGCACGCTCTGCCTGAATGGGCCGCGGCTCACACTTCTCCGGTACTCTGACAGGAAGAGCTCGGGATGAGCGGTGTCTGGGTCCAGGACCACATCGGCTGCAGAGGAAGTCTCGGGTTTAGGCCTGGGGTCTCAGGAACCCTGGGGATTGTGTGGTTCCTGGTTCCCAAAGAGGTCTCAGAAAGCTGCAGGGGGAATCCCCATATAATGGCCACTTCCATGAATGGCCCCAGATTCCAGGCAGCTCACACACTGAGATTCACTGAAGCTATACTTCTATCTCTTCAGAGACAGAAGCAGCGCCCTCAGGTTGAGAAGAATTGGAGCTCTACAAAATCCAGAAAGTTTGGCAAATGAGGCAAAATTAATCATTCTTACTTTCTCTCAGTATTCTAAGATGTGTTCCCTTTTCTATTGAAGACATATGATTTCTGGCCAGGCGTGGTGGCTCACGCTTGTAATCCCAGAAATTTGGGAGGTTGAGGCAGGTGAATCACTTGAAGTCAGGAGTTCGAGACCAGCCTGGACAACATGGTGAAACCCCTTCTCTACTCAAATACAAAAATTAGCCGGGCGTGGTGGTGCATGCCCGTAATCTCAGCTACTCAGGAGGTTGAGGCACTACGATTGCTTGAACCTGGGAGTCAGAGGTTGCAGTGAGCCCCAGATCGTACCACTGCACTCCAGCCTGGGTGATAGAGTGAGACTGTCTCCAAAAAGAAAAAAAAAAAAACAAAACGAAGGCATATGATCCTTGGGACTTTCTTTAGTTAGAAACTTTCCAGCTTGGCTCAAACCAGCACAGAAGCTTTATGTCCCACTCCTCCTCTCCTCAATGGATCAACTAAGGTGAGTCTTTCCCTTCACAGTGACCTGGAGGGTACTTCATTGGTTGTATGTGTTCCTTTTACCAGACCACAACTGACTTAAATGACTGACAAGGGCACCCTTCAAAAAATAAAGAAGGAGAGTACATGTCCCCAAAAGAAAACCTGCTGCCTGGGGTCTGTGGGCAAAGGTCGGGAAAAACTATTTCCATCCAGTTTTGCTTCGACAACATGGGTCTGCAGTCTACAGGAATCACTTCTGTCGGTGTAAGAAATGCTTCAGGCTCCAGGAATTCTGCAGGCCTCTCCCATCTGCATTTATTCTTACTTATCCAGTCTACCTTTCTATTGTGTTAAAATGATTTCCTCCATTCCCCAAGTTAATATGTCTGGTTGTGACAACTTGCTATTTTGTCCCAAGTTGACAGTGGCAATTTTGAAATTCACCCAGAGGAAAGGTCCCTGTGCCATGGTATCTGGTAAAGCTGGGATTCTGTGGTGCTTACAGGCAGAGGGGCTGAATCACAAGATGGGAAGTGCGCATTGGGAACGGGCAACTGGCTTCCGTGCTCTCCCACTCACCTGTGGCTCCCCCTCCCCTGGCAGGCTATACACAGAGCGTCAGCACTATCTTAGGAGCAGAAAGGCATTTCCGGCAACCAATTGGTACACCCTTGTGTCAGGCTTACTCTGTCAAAAGAACCCTCGTGGCCTCTTCCCCAAATGGGTTTTCAACTTTGCACAGTCTACACCATCCCGAGGATATAAATTGCTAAGACAGAAGAATTGTCTTTTTTCAAATTTATCCAGGATCAAAGAGCAACAGCTACTGAAACGTAACCCTTAGGAAGGCTACAATACATGGAAAACCTCTGGCAATCACACATTAACTATTCCACAAGAGAACGGACCCTGAGATGTAGACCGTAGGGCTGACTGAGAGCGGCCGGGATTCCCTGACAGAAGAGCTGTGATGCATCATTGCTGGGGCACTGCTGGTGATCTGACCTCAGTTCCCTGCTGTCCCCATCTAGCCCTGGGACCCCTGCTCTTCTCCTCTAAGGAGTCCTGTTAGCTGGCTAGTGGGGAGAAAGCTGATGTCTGAGGGAACCTCAGAGGCACTCACCAGCATGTAAGAACATTCTTCTCCATCCTGCAAGGGACAGACAGAGGGGAATGTCATGAGATGCTGCTAACTGAGCAGAAC
>NW_022447147.1:0-2182 GCF_009761245.1 Sapajus apella | reverse complement strand
GAAGAAGAAGAAGAAGAAGAAGAAGAAGAAGAAGAAGAAGAAGAAGAGAAGAAGAAGAGGAAGAGGAAGAGGAAGAAGGAGAAGGAGAAGGAGAAGGAGAAGGAAAAGGAGAAAGAAGGAAGAAGGAAGAAGGAAGAAGAAGGAGGAGGAGGAGGAGGAGGAGAGATAAGTAAATAAAATATTTTTAAAAAAGATAAACAAAAGAGTGCTTAAAGAAATCAAAGGAATCCTTAATAAATGAAGAGATGTGACCAATTCATAGATTGAAATACTCAAAAAAAGATGTCAATTATGGGATGTCATAATGGGAAATTATGTGGACAAAATTAATTGAGCAGAGTAGAGAACTTAGACACACACATATTTGCCAAACTGGTTTTTGACAAAGGTGCAAATGCAGTTTAATAAGGGAAAGTTAGGCTTTTCAAAAATGGTGCTGGAGCAATTGGACATTCATAGGAAAAAGAAAATAGACCCTGGATGTAAGTACCTAAGTCTTATACATTAAGGGAAAATAATATTAAAGTTGAATGTAAATTTAAATGCTAAATGTAAAGCAACTATAAAAATGTGGGAAAATATTTCTTTTTTTTCCCATTTATTTATTTTATTGCATTTTAGGTTTTGGGGTACATGTGAAGAACACGCAAGATTGTTGCATAGGTACACACGTGGCAGTGTGATTTGCTGCCTTCCTCCCCATCACCTACATCTGGCAGCTCTCCCCTTGCCATCTCTCCCCAACTCACCACCCCCCACCACCCCTCCCCGTTTCCCCCCAACTGACCCCAGTGTGTAGTGCTCCCCTCCCTGTGTCCATGTGTTCTCATCATTCAACATCCGCCTATGAGTGAGAATATGTAGTGTTTGATCTTCTGCTCTTCTGTCAGTTTGCTGAGAATGATGGTTTTCAGGTTCATCCATGTCCCTACAAAGGACCCAAACTCATCGTTTTTGATGGCTGCATAATATTCCATGGTGTATATGTACCACATTTTCCCCATCCAGTCTATCATTGATGGGCATTTGGGTTGGTTCCAGGCCTTTGCTATTGTAAACAGTGCTGCAATGAACATTCGTGTGCACGTGTCCTTATAGTAGAACGATTTATAATCCTCTGGATATATACCCAGTAATGGGATTGCTGGGTCAAATGGAATTTCTATTTCTAGGTCCCTGAGGAATCGCCACACTGTCTTTCACAATGGTTGAACTAATTTACACTCCCACCAACAGTGTAAAAGTGTTCCTATTTCTCCACATCCTCTCCAGCATCTGTTGTCTCCAGATTTTTTAATGATCGCCATTCTAACTGGCATGAGATGGTATCACAATGTTGTTTTGATTTGCATTTCTCTAATGACCAGTGATGATGAGCATTTTTTCATATGCTTGTTGGCCTCATGTATGCCTTCTTTTGCAAAGTATCTGTTCATATCCTTTGCCCACTTTTGAATGGGCTTCTTAGTTTTTTTCTTGTAAATCTGTTTTAGTTCTTTGTAAATTCTGGATATCAGCCCTTTGTCAGATGGGTAAACTTCAAAAAATTTTTCCCATTCTGTTGGTTGCCGATTCACTCTAATGACTGTTTCTTTTGCCGTGCAGAAGCTGTGGAGTTTGATTAGGTCCCATTGGTCTATTTTGGCTTTTGTTGTCAATGCTTTGGGTGTTTTGGTCATGAAGTCCTTGCCTACGCCTATGTCCTGAATGGTTTTGCCTGGATTTTCTTCTAGCGTTTTTATGGTGTTAGGTCTTATGTTTAAGTCTTTAAATCATCTGGAGTTAATTTTAGTGTATGGTGTCAGGAAGGGGTCCAGTTTGTGCTTTCTGCACATGGCTAGCCAGTTTTCCCAACACCATTTATTACACAGGGAATCCTTTCCCCATTGCTTGTTTTTGACTGGTTTGTCAAAGATCAGATGGTTGTAGAAATGTTGTGTTGCCTCCGAGACCTCTGTTCTGTTCCATTGGTCTATATCTCTGTTTTGGTACCAGTACCGTGCTGTTTTGATTACTGTAGACTTGTAGTATAGTTTGAAGTCCGGTAGTGTGATACGTCCCACTTTGCTCTTTTTGCTTAGAATTGACTTGGCTATGAGAGCTCTCTTTTGGTTCCATATGAAGTTTAAGGTGGTTTTTTCCAATTCTGTGAAGAAGGTCATTGGTAGCTTGATGGGGATAG
>NW_022447146.1:0-2182 GCF_009761245.1 Sapajus apella | reverse complement strand
CCCTAGGATGGTCTTGATCTCTTGACAACGTGATCTACCTGCCCCGGCCTCCCAAAGTGCTGGGATTATAGGCATGAGCCACTGCGCTGGGCCTCTAGGTGTCCCTTAATCCAGTCAAGCTGACACTGAAAATTAACCATCACACCAATAAACTGCAGCCAGGCTAAGGCTGGGACCCGTCTATGGCTGGAGCCACAAAGGGAGTAGTCAGTGGTGTCACTCGGAGTCAGGGCATGGGGAGATGGCAATGGGCAGTGGCTCCATCTGCTCAGCCCACCCATAAGACTGGGCTCTGGAGGGTGACTGACTCCCCACAAACCTTCCTTCTGCCTATCCCCAGAGTCCCTTCCCCTCCTGTTGGAGTCTGAGGGCTTTCAGGAGCTGAGGCCCTTGCATCAGGCCAGTCTCCCCAGGAAGGACCTTGCAGGATGGGCTGAGGTTCTGCTCAAATACTCACTGGTGCCAGCTGCCCCTTCTCAGGATCAGTGGCAGGGGAGTATGAGTGCCTCAATGCCCCTTTTGCCCTAGGATCTGGGGGAGAGATCATGTCATGGGCTGTATTTGGAGGGTCCAGGAACTGCCCTGATTGGGAATGCAGTGCAGCCTGGGGATGGGCTGGGGAGCTCACAATGCCAGGAGGGCAGCTAGCAGGAAGTCTATTTGCCCTCCTGGGAAACAGCCACCAGGCACCAAACAGGGAGGCCAGCAGCCCAGCCCAGGGACTTGCGTGGACTTTGCATGCTTCCTACATGCTTGGAACACTGTCAGGGGCTGGTCGTGATAATCCCAGCACTTTGGGAGGCCAAGATGGGTGGGTCACCTGAGGCCAGGAGTTCAAGACCAGCCTGGCCAGTATGGTGAAACCCCATCTCTACAAAATTCAGCCAGTTATGATGGTGGAAGCCTGTAATCCCAGCTACTCGGGGGGCTGAGGAGGGAGAATTGCTCAAACCCAGGAAGTGGAGGTTGCACTGAGCTGAGATTGCACCATTGCACTCCAGCCTGGGCAACCGAGCAAGACTCCGTCGCAAAACCAAAACCAAACCAAAACAAACGAACAAAAAAACCACAAAACAAAGCTGGGTGAGGTGGCTCACACCTGTAATCCTAGCACTTTGGGAGGCTGATGTGGGTGGATTGCCTGAGCTCAGGAGTTCGAGACCAGCCTGGGCAACATGGTGGAACCCCGTCCCTACTAAAATATAAAAAATTAGCCAGGTGTGTCTGCGTACACCTGTAGTCCCAGTTACTTGGGAGGCTGAGGCAGGAGAATCACTTGAACCTGGGAGGCAGAGGTTGTAGTGAGCTGAGATCTTGCCACTACACTGCAGTCTGAGTGACAGATAGAGATTCCATCTGCAAAAACAAACAAAAAAAAGAACTAAAAACACAAAACCAAAACAAAAAACTGTCAGTGTGGGAGCACTGGTTCATATGCCTGTAATCCCAGCACTTTGGGATGCCGAGGCGGGTGGATTGCTTGAGCCCAGGAATTTGAGACCAGCTTGGGCAACATGTCAAAACCCCATATCTGCCAAAAAAAATAGCCAGGTGTGGTGGGGAGGCTGAGGTGGGAGGATTGTTTGAACCCGAGGTCGAGGCTGCAGTGAGTCAAGACTAAGTCACTGCACTCCAGCCTGGGCAACAGAGGAAGACTGTCTCAAAAAAAAAAAAAAAAAAAAAAAAACTTTGTTTGTTTACTGGTTTTTCCTTCCTCCTCCATTCTCTTCGTCTCTGTTGGGTGGTTTTTTGTGTTTTTTGAGATGGAGTTTCACTCTTGTTGTCCAGGCTGGACTGCAATGGCTCGATCTCAGCTCACTGCAACCTCTACCTCCTGTGTTCAAGTGATTTTCCTGACCCAGCCTCTGGTGTAGCTGGGATTACAGGCATCCGCCACCACACCTGGCTAATTTTTTTGTATTTTTAGTAGAGATGGGGTTTCTCCATGTTGGTCAGGCTGGTTTTGAACTCCTGACCTCAGATGATCTGCCAGCCTCGGCTCCCAAAGTGCTGGGATTACAGGCATGAGCCATCGCACCCAGACCTCTGTTGGGTTTTAAAATTTCCTTGATCAGCTTCTCTTGCCCTTCCTTTTCTCTCTTTTCCTCTCCAACTTCTTTCTGCCCTTCTCTCCTCTCCTTTCCTTTTTCTTGTCCCTTTCCCCCCAAGAAGCCAGCGTGTG
>NW_022447145.1:0-2182 GCF_009761245.1 Sapajus apella | reverse complement strand
TGAGCATTTTTTCATATGTTTGTTGGCCTCACGTATGTCTTCTTTTGAGAAGTGTCTGTTCATATCCCTAGGGTTTTTATGGGTTTAGGTCTTATGTTTAAGTCTTTAATCCATCTTGAGTTAATTTTTGTGTAAGGTGCAAAGGAGGGGTCCAGTTTCAGTTTTCTGCATATGGCTAGCCAATTTTTCCAACATCATTTATTAAATAGGAAATCCTTTCCCCATTGCTCGTTTTTGTCTGTTTTGTTAAATAGCAGATGTTAGTAGATGTGTGGTATTATTTCCAAGGCCTCTGTTCTGTTCCATTTATCTATATCTCTGTTTTGATACCAGTACCATGCTGTTTTGGTTACTGTGGCCTTATAGCATAGTTTGAAGTCAGGTAGCGTGATGCCTCCAGCTTTGTTCTTTTTGCTTAGGATTGCCTTGGCTATACAGGCTCTTTTTTGGTTCCATATAAAATTTAAAGTGTTTTTTTTTCTAATTCTGTGAAAAAATTCAACGGTAGCTTGATGGGGATAGCATTGAATTTATAAGTTACTTTGGGTAGTATGGCCATTTTCACAATATTGATTTTTCCTATCCATGAATATGAAAAAAATTTCCATTTGTTTGATTCATTATCTCCCGCTGGGTTCCTCTCACAACATGTGGAAATTATAGGAGTACAATTCAAGAAGAGATTTGGGTGGGGATATAGCCAAACCATACTACCAGCCATAAAACAGAAATCATGTCATGTCATTTCCAACAACATGGATAAACCTAGAGGACATAATGTTAAGTAAAACAATCCAGGCAAGAAAGACAAGCTCCACATGATCTTATCTGTATGTGGAATCTAAAAAAGTTGATTTCATAGAAATGGAGAGTAGAATAGTGCTTAGCAGAGGCTGTGGAGGGGTTGGGGGAAGTGCAAGTGGCTTGTTAATGGGTACACAGTTACAGTTGGATATGAATAATAAGTTTTAGTGTTCTGTTACACAGTAGGGTACTACAGCAAATAACATTGTAGTGTATAATGCAAGATAGCTAGACAAGAAGAATTTAAATGTTATTACCATAAAATGATCAATTCTTCATATATATATATATAATTGCACTTTAGGCTCTGGGGTACATGTGCAGAACATGCAGGATTGCTGCATAGGTACATACATGACAATGTGGTTTGCTGCCTCCATCCTCCCATCACCTATATCTGGCATTTCTCTCCATGTTATCCCTCCCCAACCTCCCTATCCTCCACCGTCCCTCCTCTATTTCCCCCCCACAGACTCCAGTGTGTGATGCTCCCCTCCCTGTGTCCATGTGTTCTCATTGTTCAAGACCCGCCTGAGTGAGCACACGTGGTGTTTGATTTTCTGTTCTTGTGTCAGTTTGCTGAGAATGATGGTTTCCAGATTCATCTACATCCCTACAAAAGACACAAACTAATCATTTTTTTATGGCTGCATAGTATTCCATGGTGTACATATGCTACATTTTCCTTGTCCAGTCTATCATTGATGGGCATTAGGGTTGGTTCCAAGTCTTTGCTATTGTAAACAGTGCTGCAATGAACATATATGTGAATGTGTCTTTATAATAGAATGATTTATAATCCTTTGGATATATACCCAGTAATGGTATTGCTAGGTCAAATGGAATTTCTATTTCTAGATCCTTGAGGAATCACCACACTGTCTTCCACAATGGTTGAACTAATTTACACTCCCACCAACAGTGTAAAACTGTTCCTATTTCTCCACATTCTCTCCAGCATCTGTTGTCTCCAGATTTTTTAATGTTTGCCATTCTAACTGGTGTGAGATGGTATCTCAATGTGGTTTTGATTTGCATTTCTCTGATGACCAGTGATGATGAGCATTTTCTCATATGTTTGTTGGCATCATACATGTATTCTTTTGTAGAGTGTCTGTTCATATCCTTCACCCAATTTTTTTCCCCATTTATTTATTTTATTGCATTTTAGGTTTTGGGGTACATGTGAAGAACATGCAAGATTATTGCATAGGTACACATGTGGCAGTGTGATTTGCTGCCTTCCTCCCCATCACCTACATCTGGCATCTCTCCCCTTGCTATATCTCCCCAGCTCCCCATCCCCCACCGTCCCTCCCCTATTTCCCCCCAACTGACCCCAGTGTGTAGTGCTCCCCTCCCTGTGTCCATGTGTTCT
>NW_022447144.1:0-2182 GCF_009761245.1 Sapajus apella | reverse complement strand
TGAGCATTTTTTCATATGTTTGTTGGCCTCACGTATGTCTTCTTTTGAGAAGTGTCTGTTCATATCCCTAGGGTTTTTATGGGTTTAGGTCTTATGTTTAAGTCTTTAATCCATCTTGAGTTAATTTTTGTGTAAGGTGCAAAGGAGGGGTCCAGTTTCAGTTTTCTGCATATGGCTAGCCAATTTTTCCAACATCATTTATTAAATAGGAAATCCTTTCCCCATTGCTCGTTTTTGTCTGTTTTGTTAAATAGCAGATGTTAGTAGATGTGTGGTATTATTTCCAAGGCCTCTGTTCTGTTCCATTTATCTATATCTCTGTTTTGATACCAGTACCATGCTGTTTTGGTTACTGTGGCCTTATAGCATAGTTTGAAGTCAGGTAGCGTGATGCCTCCAGCTTTGTTCTTTTTGCTTAGGATTGCCTTGGCTATACAGGCTCTTTTTTGGTTCCATATAAAATTTAAAGTGTTTTTTTTTCTAATTCTGTGAAAAAATTCAACGGTAGCTTGATGGGGATAGCATTGAATTTATAAGTTACTTTGGGTAGTATGGCCATTTTCACAATATTGATTTTTCCTATCCATGAATATGAAAAAAATTTCCATTTGTTTGATTCATTATCTCCCGCTGGGTTCCTCTCACAATATGTGGAAATTATAGGAGTACAATTCAAGAAGAGATTTGGGTGGGGATATAGCCAAACCATACTACCAGCCATAAAACAGAAATCATGTCATGTCATTTCCAACAACATGGATAAACCTAGAGGACATAATGTTAAGTAAAACAATCCAGGCAAGAAAGACAAGCTCCACATGATCTTATCTGTATGTGGAATCTAAAAAAGTTGATTTCATAGAAATGGAGAGTAGAATAGTGCTTAGCAGAGGCTGTGGAGGGGTTGGGGGAAGTGCAAGTGGCTTGTTAATGGGTACACAGTTACAGTTGGATATGAATAATAAGTTTTAGTGTTCTGTTACACAGTAGGGTACTACAGCAAATAACATTGTAGTGTATAATGCAAGATAGCTAGACAAGAAGAATTTAAATGTTATTACCATAAAATGATCAATTCTTCATATATATATATATAATTGCACTTTAGGCTCTGGGGTACATGTGCAGAACATGCAGGATTGCTGCATAGGTACATACATGACAATGTGGTTTGCTGCCTCCATCCTCCCATCACCTATATCTGGCATTTCTCTCCATGTTATCCCTCCCCAACCTCCCTATCCTCCACCGTCCCTCCTCTATTTCCCCCCCACAGACTCCAGTGTGTGATGCTCCCCTCCCTGTGTCCATGTGTTCTCATTGTTCAAGACCCGCCTGAGTGAGCACACGTGGTGTTTGATTTTCTGTTCTTGTGTCAGTTTGCTGAGAATGATGGTTTCCAGATTCATCTACATCCCTACAAAAGACACAAACTAATCATTTTTTTATGGCTGCATAGTATTCCATGGTGTACATATGCTACATTTTCCTTGTCCAGTCTATCATTGATGGGCATTAGGGTTGGTTCCAAGTCTTTGCTATTGTAAACAGTGCTGCAATGAACATATATGTGAATGTGTCTTTATAATAGAATGATTTATAATCCTTTGGATATATACCCAGTAATGGTATTGCTAGGTCAAATGGAATTTCTATTTCTAGATCCTTGAGGAATCACCACACTGTCTTCCACAATGGTTGAACTAATTTACACTCCCACCAACAGTGTAAAACTGTTCCTATTTCTCCACATTCTCTCCAGCATCTGTTGTCTCCAGATTTTTTAATGTTTGCCATTCTAACTGGTGTGAGATGGTATCTCAATGTGGTTTTGATTTGCATTTCTCTGATGACCAGTGATGATGAGCATTTTCTCATATGTTTGTTGGCATCATACATGTATTCTTTTGTAGAGTGTCTGTTCATATCCTTCACCCAATTTTTTTCCCCATTTATTTATTTTATTGCATTTTAGGTTTTGGGGTACATGTGAAGAACATGCAAGATTATTGCATAGGTACACATGTGGCAGTGTGATTTGCTGCCTTCCTCCCCATCACCTACATCTGGCATCTCTCCCCTTGCTATATCTCCCCAGCTCCCCATCCCCCACCGTCCCTCCCCTATTTCCCCCCAACTGACCCCAGTGTGTAGTGCTCCCCTCCCTGTGTCCATGTGTTCT
>NW_022447143.1:0-2183 GCF_009761245.1 Sapajus apella | reverse complement strand
AAATAAAAAATATTAAATATAACAGGAGAACACCATAATGAGAGACTAGCTACAAAAGTAAAGAGAACTCTAGAAAACATAGGGCTAGCAAAGGCCAAACATGGTGGCTCATGCTTATAACTCCAGCAATTTGGGAAGCCAAGGCAGGAGGATTGCTTGAGGCCAGCAGTTTGAGACCAGCCTGGGAAACACAGAAAGACCCTAGCTTTACCCAAAAAAAAAAAAAAAAAAAAAAAAAAAAAAGCCAGGTGTGGTGACACACACTTGTAGTCCTAGTTATTTGGGAAGCTGAGGTGAAAAAATTGCTTGAGCACAGGAGGTTAAGCCTGCAGTGAGCCATGATTTCACCACTGCACTTTAGACTGGACAAAAGAGAGAGTCTCAAAAAAAAAAAAAGTATAGGACCAGCTGATACAATGAGCAGTAACTTCCTACTGTCCCTACACTAAGATAGAGTGACCAAGGAAGGGATTCCCCACTGAGGCTGAGATCCAGGCCCCCTTGGAGAGGGCACAGTCATGGGTAATGTAACAGCAGAAGTGCTGCATTAGCACATGGTGGAACATGTTAGCAACATGCCCTCTGGAATTTGCTGAAAATCCACCATCTAGGGTGCTAGCTTAACCTGTTAGTAAACAGTTGTCTCACTACAAAACCACCCAGGCAAATGTAGAGAAACTGCTGGTCACTGCGTGCTGCTGAGCACCATGCAGGGCAGGAGCCTGGTGCTGGAGAAGCTCAGTGCCTGTGGAGATTTGCATACCACAACTAGAAAGAAAAGCCTCTTACAATGCCCCCTCTAGTACCATGTACTGACAACATTTAATAATGCACCAGCTGACAGAGGAAGCATTTAAGGAACCCACCTCTATATTTGCAGAGCAGGAAGTAAATTTGCAACTGAGGGGCAGTCATTGGATGAATAGCTGGTACATGACACATTTCCATCTACCAAGGAAGGAAGGGAAGAGAGAAAAAAGAGAAAAAAGCAAGCATGGTGGTTCATACCTGTAATCCCTGCGGTTTGAAAGGCCAAGGCAGGTGAATCGCTTGGGTCCAGGAGTTTGAAACCAGCCTGGGTGACATAGTGAAACCCTGTCTCCACTAAAAAAAAAAAAAAAATTAGCTGAGTGTGGTGGCGTGTGCTGTAGTCCCAACTTCTCAAGAGACTCCTAGGTTCAGGCAATTCACTTGCCTCAGCCTCCCAAGTAGTGGGAATTACAAGTAGGCACCACCATGCTCAGCTAATTTCTATACTTTTAGTAAAGACAGGATTTTACCATGTTGGCCACACCAATATAAAGCTCCTGACCTCATGATCTACCCACCTCGGCCTCTCAAAGTCTTCCGCTCTTTCTTTGCCCAATTAATCTAAGAAAATTAAGCTAAAATAAATTTTGTAACCAAACCTAAATGAAGCTCTCTAAGTGGTGTGGCTACTATACTCAAAAGACTTGCTTGAAATTCCATTGACACTAAAATAACTATCTGGAAGGCAAAAATGACTATCTGGAAGTCAGCATCCTCAGAGTACATTTCAGATGCAAACTAGAGTATGTCAGTGTAAACTAGGAAAGTCCAAAGCCTTTGTTTGAGTAAAACTAGATGCAGCAAAACCATGGACTCCATGCATGATTAGTATTGTAAGAGAAGCCACAGGGAGTAGAATTAAATATAATAACCTTGGCCAGGTGCGGTGGCTCACACCTTTAATCCCAACACTTTGTGAAGCCGAGGTAGGCACATCATTTGAGGTCAGGAGTTCGAGAGCAGCCTGGCCAACATGGTAAAACCTCGTCTCTACTAAAAATACAAAAATGAGCCAGGTGTGGTGGCGGGTGCTTGTGATCCCAGTTACTTTGGAGGCTGAGGCAGAAGAATCACTTGAACCCAGGAGGCAAAGGTTGCAGTGAGCTGAGGACACACCACTACACTCCAGCCTGGGCAACAGAACAAAATTCCATCTGCAAAGTTTCTTCTAAACTCGATTTAAGGCACCATATATCACAAACCAGATGGCAAGAAATTAAATAAATTTTAGCCTTTTTCATGCTATCCAATTACATTTTGGTCAGTTCACAAACATGTTTTGGCAAATGCTGGAGGAATTTTTCTCTCTTTAGGAGTCCTCTCTCACTTTATCCTGCTTAACAAAAGACCTCACACACTTACAAAGAGGATGG
>NW_022447142.1:0-2183 GCF_009761245.1 Sapajus apella | reverse complement strand
GTTTGTTGGCCTCATGTATGTCTTCTTTTGTAAAGTGTCTGTTCCTATCCTTCGTCCACTTTTGAATGGGCTTGTTTTTTTCTTGTAAATCTGTTTTAGTTCTTTGTAGATTCTGGATGTCAGCCCTTTGTCAGATGAGTAGATTGCGAAAACTTTTTCCCATTCTGTTGGTTGCCAATTCACTCTAATGACTGTTTCTTTTGCTGTGCAGAAGCTGTGGAGTTTGATTAGGTCCCATTTGTCCATTTTAGCTTTTGTTGCCAATGCTTTTGGTGTTTTGGTCATGAAGTCCTTGCCTACACCTATGTCCTGAATGGTTTTGCCTAGATGATTTTCTTCTAGGGTTTTTATGGTGTTTGTTTGGTCTTATGTTTAAGTCTTTAATACATCTGGAGTTGTTAATTTTAGTGTAAGGTGTCAGGAAGGGGTCCAGTTTCTGCTTTCTGCACATGGCTAGCCAGTTTTCTCAACACCATTTATTAAACAGAAAATCCTTTCCCCATTGCTTGTTTTTGTCAGGATTGTCAAAGATCAGATGGTTGTAGATATGTGGTATTGCCTCCAAAGCCTCTGCTCTGTTCCATTGGTCTATATTGCTGTTTGATACCAGTACCATGCTGTTTTGATTACTGTAGCCTTGTAGTATAGTTTGAAGTCCGGTAGTGTGATGTCTCCAGCTTTGTCTTTTTGCTTAGAATTGACTTGGCTATGTGGGCTCTCCTTTGGTTCCATAGGAAGTTTAAGGTGAGTTTTTCCAGTTCCGTGAAGAAGGTCATTGGTAGCTTGATGTGGATAGTGTTGAATCTGCAAATTACTTTGGGCGGTATGGCCATTTTCACAATAACCATGAGCATGGAATGTTTATCCATCTGTTTGTGTCCTCTTATTTCGTTGAGGAGAGCTTTGTAGTTCTCCTGGAAGTGGTCCTTTATATTCCTTGTTAGTTGTATACCCAGGCATTTTATTCTCTTTGTAGCAATTGTGAATGGCCGTTCATTCTTGATTTAACTCTCTTTAAGTCTGTTACTGGTGCATAGGAATGCTTGTGGTTTTTGCACATGGATTTTGTAATCTGCCAAACTAAGCTTCATAAGTGAAGGAGAAATAAAATTCTTTACGAACAAACAATTATGCAGAGATTCCATCACCACCAGACCTGCTTTACAAGAGCTGCTGAAAGAAGCACTACACATAGGAAGAACCAGTTACCAGCCACTCCAAAAGCATACCAAATGGTAAAGAGTATCGACACAATGAAGAAACTGCATCAACTAACGAGCAAAACAACCAGCTAGCATCAAAATGGCAGAATCAAATTCACACATAACAATATTAACCCTAAATGTAAATGGGCTAAATGCTCCACTCGAAAGACACAGACTGGCAAATTGGATAAAAAGCCAAAACCCATCAGTGTGCTGTATCCAGGAAACCCATCCCACATGCAAGGATACACAAAGGCTCTAAATAAAGGGATGGAAGAAGACTTACCAAGAAAATGGAGAGCAAGAAAAAGCAGGAGTTGCAATTCTCATCTCTGATAAAATAGACTTTAAACCAACAAAGATCAACGGAGACAAAGAAGGACATTACATAACGGTAAAAGGATTAATGCAACAAGAAGAGCTAACAATCCTAAATATATATGCACCCAATACAGGAGCACCCAGATACATAAAGCAACTTCTTAATAACTTACAAAGAGACTTAGGCTCCCACACAATTATAGTGGGAGACTTTAACACCCCATTGTCAATATTAGAAAGATCAACCAGAAAGAAAATTAACAAGGATATCCAGGACTTGATCTCAGACCTGGAACAAGCAAACCTAATAGACATTTACAGAACTCTCCACCCCAAATTCACAGAATATACATTCTTCACAGCACCACATCACACCTACTCCAAAGTTGACCACATTATAAGAAGCAAATCACTCCTCAGCAAATGCAAAAGAACGGAAATCATAACAAACCGTCTCTCAGACCACAGTGCAATTGAGTTAGAACTCAGAATGCAGAAACTAACTCAAAGCGGCACAGCTTCATGGAAACTGAACAACTGGCTCTTGAACGTTGACTGGATAAACAATGAAATGAAGGCAGAAATAAAGATGTTCTTCAAAACCAACAAGAACGAAGACACAACATACCAGAATCTCTGGGACACATTTAAAGCAAT
>NW_022447141.1:0-2183 GCF_009761245.1 Sapajus apella | reverse complement strand
TGCTACATTCACACATCTGTTTAACTCTATATGATGAATATACACCTTGACAATCATTCAGCTACATAGCTCGGTTTTTGTTTTAGAGCCAGATATTTCTCATTAAACCCTATACTCCCATTCACTCAGGAATATCCAAACGCAGCTTTTTGGAGAAACGTGCCTATAACTCGCAGAATCTAAACATAGATGCAACTTCCAAAGGTGAGCGAACACACAGTGGAGCAGTTTGAAAGAGACGTTTCTCCTGTGGTTTAGATGCGATCTTAAAGCTAATTCTTAAGAGTCTGTATATGGATGGAAATATCTCTTTCCAGATTCTCCAAAGAAAGGGTTAGTGAATTGCTACATTCACACAATTTTTTAACTCTGTAAGTTTAATATACACCGTGACCATCATTCTGCTGCATAGCTCCGTTGTTGTTTTAGAGCCCGATATTGCTCATTACACCCTATAGTCCCATTCACTCAGGAATATCCAAACGCCGCTTTCTGGAGAAACGTGTTTCTAACTCGCTGAATCTAAACATAGATGCAACTTCCGAAGGTGAACGAACACACAGCAGAGAAGTTTGAAAGAGACGTTTCTAATGTGATTTAAACGCGATCTTATAGCTAATTCTTAAGAGTCTGTATACTCCTGGAAATATCTCTTTCCAGATTCTCCAAAGAGAGGGTTATTCAATTGCTGCATTCACACAATTGTTTAACTCTGTAAGTTTAATATACACATTGACAATAATTCTGATACATAGCTCCGTTTTTGTTTTAGAGCCAGATATTTCCCATTACACCCTATACTCCCATTCAGTCAGGAATATCGAAACGCTGATTTTAGAAGAAACGTGTTTCTATCTCGCTGAATCTAAACATAGATGCAACTTCCTAATGTGAACCAAACTCAGCAGAGCAGTTTGAAAGAGACTTTTCTCCTGTGATTTAGATGCGATCTTAAAGCTAATTCCTAGGAGACTGTATATGGCTGGAAATATCTCTTTCCAGATTCTCCAATCAAAGGGTTAGTGAACTGCTACATTCACACAATTGTTTAACTCTGTAAGTTTAATATACACCTTGACAATCATTCTGCTACATGGCTTCGTTGTTGTTTTAGAGCCAGATATTTCTCATTACAATGTATATTCCCATTCACTCAAGAATATTGACACGCAGCTTTTAGAAGAAACGTGTTTCTAACTCGCTGAATTGAAACATAGATGCAACTTCCTAAGGTTAAAGAACACACAGGAGAGCAGTTTGAAAGAGACATTTCTCCTGTGGTTTAGACGTGATCATACCGCTAATTGTTAATATCCTGTTTATGGCTGGAAATATCTCTTTCCAGATTCTCCAAAGAAAGGGTTCCTGAACTGCTACATTCACACATCTCTTTAACTCTATATGTCGAATATGCACTTTGACAATCATTCAGCTACATAGCTCCGTTTTTGTTTTAGAGTCAGATATTTCTCATTACACCATGTACTCCCATTGACTCAGGAATATACAAACGTAGATTTTAGAAGAAACCTGTTTCTAACTCGCTGAATCTAAACATAGATGCAACTTCCGAAGGTGAACGAACACAGAGCAGAGCAGTTAGAAAGAGGCGTTTCTCCTGAGGTTTAGACGGGATCTTAAAGCTAATATGGCTGGAAATATCTCTTTCCAGATTCTCCAAGGAAAGGGTTCCTGAACTGCAACATTCACACATCTGTCTAACTCTGTACGTTGAACATACACCTTGACAATCATTCCTCTACATAGCTCCGTTTTTGTTTTAGAGCCAGATATTTCTCATTGCACCCTATACTCCCAATAACCCAGGAATATCCAAACGCAGCTTTTATAAGAAACCTGTTTCTAACTCGCTGAATCTAAACATAGATGCAACTTCCTAATGTGAACCCAACACAGAAGAGCAGTTTGAAAGAGACGTTTCTCCTGTGATATAGATGTGATCTTAAAGCTAATTCTTAGGAGCCTGTAAATGGCTGGAAATATCTCTTTGCAGATTCTCCAAAGAAAGGGTTAGTGAACTGCTCCATTCACACAATTGTTTAACTCTGTAAGTTTAATATACACCTTGACAATCATTCTGCTACATAGCTCCGTTGTTGTTTTAGAGCCCGATATTTCTCATTACACCCTATACTCCCATTCACTCAGGAATATCCAAACGC
>NW_022447140.1:0-2183 GCF_009761245.1 Sapajus apella | reverse complement strand
TTCCTTCCTTCCTTCCTTCCTTCCTTCCTTCCTTCCTTCCTTCCTTCTTTCCATCTTTCTTTGCCTGTTCCCCTCTTTCTTTCCTCTTTTATTCTTCCCTTCTCTTTTTACTCTTTCTCTCTGTCTTTTTTATTTCTCCTCTTCTTTCTTTCTTTCTCTGTTTCTCTCTTTCTCTCTTTCATCTTTTATTTATGATGAAATAGGTCCGTGTTGACATATTGAACATTCTGGGGGAGCAAGGGAGTATAATTGCTGGATCAACGTCCTTGATGTGTAGGAAGATTACCCATGCCCAAGAGAGGTGCCTTTTATTGAAAGACTAGGGGCCACACACAGTGGCTCATGCCTGTAATCCCAGCACTTTGGGAGGCCAAGGTAAGAGGATTGCTTCAGCCCAGAAGGTCAAGACCAGCCTGGCAACAAAGTTAGACCCTGTCTCTACAAAAAATCTTAAAATTAGCCAAGCATGGTGGCACACACCTGTAGTTTCAGATACTTGGAATGCTGAGGCAGGAGGATAACTTGAGCACAAGATTTTGAGGTTACAGTGAGCTATGGTCACGCCACGGCACCCAGCCTGGGAGACAGAATAAGATCCTGTTTCAAGAACAAGGGAGGGGGAGAGAGTGGGGGGGGGAGAGAGAGAGAGAGAGAAACTAGAAGGGAACATAAAATAAGCATTGTAGATTTCTGCAGTTTTGAGGGAATGTGTTCTCTTTCCAGGATCCACAAGGGGGCGCAGCTTTAAGGGCAAGAACTTTCCATTGTCATATTTTCTCCCCCTCACATCCATCTTCATCTGGGTGATTTAACAGTTTGTGTTTAAATTTTGTGGGCGTGGGAAGAAACTAAAAGTCAATCACTCCAGCGGAAGTTCTAGGGGACTCCTTTCACTGAGTAGGAGTCTTAGAGAAGGTGGGGGTTCCTCCCAGGTTAAAAGTCCCCTTCTTCCACACCCCTTTGGACTCCATATTTGGGTCCCCTTCCACGAACACTCTGTCGTGAAAGCTGCTTTTCCTCTCCTAATCTCCATCTCTCCCTCTCCGTTCCCTTCCACTTAGTGTGGAAGCTGTCTTTCCTCTCCTGGATTCCATCCTCCTGGACGCTCTCACTCAGTGTGAGAGGAGCTTTCCTTCTCTGGTTTTCCCCCTCTGGGAACCCTTCTCACTCACTGTGAGAGCGGCTTGTCTTCCTCTCACTCAGTGTGAGTTAGCTGTTTCTTTCTCTCTTCTCCATTTGCTTTAAATAAAATCACTTACTACAAACACTTTTGAGTCCGGCATTTACTTTTATGAGTGCACTGTGCCGTGGTCTCCTCTCTCATTCTTAAAGGAAGATAGACCAAGAACCTGGAGAAACATCCTCTCAGGGGAACTGAGGGCACCCCTGGACCCTCAGTTCAAGGGAAGGGTTGAATTTTGAGACTCAATAACCTCCTTTTTCTTTCCTTCTTTTTTTTTTTTCTTTTTTTTTTTTTTTAGATGGGGTCTTTCTCTCTCACCCAGGCTAACGTGTAATGGCATGATCTCAGCTCACTGCAACCTCCGCCTCCCAGGTTTAAGAACTTCTCCTGATTCAGCTTCCCAAGTAGCTGAGACTACCGGTGCCCAACACCAGTTCGGCTGTATTTTTTAGTAGAGACGCGGTTTCACCGTAATGGCCCGGGTGGTCTCAAACTCCTGACCTTTTGATCCACCAGCTTCAACCTCCCAAAGTGCTGAGATTACAGGAGTGAGCCGCCCCACCTGGCCTGTATGACTGTTTTGAAGAGCTTCATGAGATGCAGTGGCTACACAGTGATTTCCCTGAGCCTTTACAGTATGTCCTCATTTACTTTGAATAGCAAGTTAAACACTGTAACTTTTGTGTTATGATAATTTTGCAACAGAGAAAATAGATTCATATTAATAGAAATCAAGTAACTTCTAAGACATCCAGCTAGCAAATAATAAAGCTGAGGTCACACAGCTTAGCTCAAGCTCAGTCTGTTTTCCTTGTAGATGGATTGTTTCTAATTTTTCAATTTGACAAATACAGCTAGCATGGAAATAGTATAAATCATAATTTTCTCTTCCATGAGGATTTTTTGAAGTATTTGAAAGAGATAGGATGTTGTGGCATCACAGAGATGTGACATTGCAACCCTGTGGGCCTGGGTGAGCTGTCACTTGTCACTCTAAGCC
>NW_022447139.1:535-2183 GCF_009761245.1 Sapajus apella | reverse complement strand
GTCATGAAGTCCTTGCCTACACCTAAGTCCTGAATGGTTTTGCCTAGATTTTCTTCTAGAGTTTTTATGGTGTTAGGTCTTATGTTTAAGTCTTTAATCCATCTGGAGTTAATTTTCGTGTAAGGTGTCAGGATGGGGTCCAGTTTCTGCTTTCTGCACATGGCTAGCCAGCTTTCCCAACACCATTTATTGAACAGGGAATCCTTTCCCCATTGCTTGTTTTTGTCTGGTTTGTCAAAGATCAGATGGTTGTAGAAAGGTTGTGTTGCCTCCGAGACCTCTGTTCTGTTCCATTGTTCTATATCTCTGTTTTGGTACCAGTACCATGCTGTTTTGATTACCGTAGCCTTGTAGTATAGTTTGAAGTCTGGTATTGTGATGCCACCCGGTTTGTTCTTTTTGCTTAGAATTGACTTGCCTATGCGGGCTCTCTTTTGGTTCCATATGAAGTTTAAGGTGGATTTTTCCAGGTCTGCAAAGAAGGTCATTGGTAGCTTGATGGGGATAGCATTGAATCTGTAAATTACTTTGGGCAGTATGGCCATTTTCACGATATTGATTCTTCCTAACCATGAACATGGGATGTTTCTCCATCTGTTTGTGTCCTCTCTTATTTCGTTGAGCAGTGGCTTGTAGTTCTCCTTGAAGAGGTCCTTTACATTCCTTGTTAGTTGTATTCCTAGGTATTTTATTCTCTTTGTGGCAATTGTGAATGGAAGTTTGTTCTTGATTTGGCTCTCTTTAAGTCTGTTACTGGTGTATACGAATGCATGTGATTTTTGTACATTGATTTTGTATCCTGAGACTTTGCTGAACTTGCTTATCAGTTTCAGGTGGTTTGGGGCTGAGACGATGGGGTCGTCTAGATATACAATCATGTCGTCTGCAAATAGAGACAATTTGAATTCCTCCTTTCCTATTTGAATGCCTTTTATTTCTTTTTCTTGCCTGATTGCTCTGGCTAGAACTTCTAATACTATATTGAATAGCAGTGGTGAGAGCGGTCATCCTTGTCTGGTGCCACATTTCAAGGGGAATGCTTCCAGTTTTTGCCCATTCAGTATGATATTGGCTGTTTGTTTGTCATAAATAGCTTTTATTATTTTGAGATACATTCCATCGATACCTAGCTTATTGAGTGTTTCTAGCATAAAGGGCTGTTGAATTTTGTCAAACGCCTTCTCTGCATCGATTGAGAAAATCATGTGGTTTTTGTCTTTAGTTCTGTTTATGTGGTGAATTACGTTTGTAGACTTGCGTATGTTGAACCAGCCTTGCATCCCTCGGATGAAGCCTACTTGATCATGGTGGATAAGCTTTTTGATGTGCTGTTGCAATCGGCTTGTCAGTATTTTATTGAAGATTTTTGCATCTATGTTCATCATGGGTATTGGCCTGAAGTTTTCTTTTCTTGTTGAGTCTCTGCCGGGTTTTGGAATCAGGATGATGTTGATCTCATAAAATGATTTGGTAAGAATTCCCTCTTTTTGTATTGTTTGGAATAGTTTCAGAAGGAATGGTACCAGCTCCTCTTTGTATGTCTGGTAGAATTCAGCTGTGAACCCATCTGGACCTGGGCTTTTTTTGGGTGGTAAGCTCTTACTTGCTGCCTCAACTTCAGACCTCGTTATGGGTCTGTTCAGGGTTT
>NW_022447139.1:0-435 GCF_009761245.1 Sapajus apella | reverse complement strand
TCTATCTCCTTCAGTTCTGCTCTGATCTTAGCTATTTCTTGTCTTCTGCTAGACTTTGAGTTTTTTTGATCTTGCTCCTCTAGCTCTTTCAGTTTTGACGACAGGGTGTCAATTTTTCATCTCTCCATGCTTCTCATGTGGGCACGTATTGCTATATATTTTTCCTCTGGAGACTGCTTTAAATGTGTCCCAGAGATTCTGGTATGTTGTGTCTTCATTCTCGTTGGTTTCGAAGAACATCTTTATTTCTGCCTTCATTTCATTGTTTATCCAGTCAACATTCAAGAGCAAGTTGTTCAGTTTCCATGAAGCTGTGCGGTTCTGAGTTAGTTTTTGAATTCTGAGTTCTAACTTGATTGCACTGTGGTCTGAGAGACTGTTTGTTACGATTTCTGTTCTTTTGCATTTGCTAAGGAGTGATTTACTCCCAATTAT
>NW_022447138.1:0-2183 GCF_009761245.1 Sapajus apella | reverse complement strand
GGTTACCCATAAAGGGAAGCCCATCAGACTCACAGCAGATCTCTCAGCAGAAACCCTACAACCCAGAAGAGAATGGGGGCCAATATTCAACATCCTTAAAGAAAAGAACTTTCAACCCAGAATCTCCTATCCAGCCACACTAAGCTTCATAAGTGAAGGAAAAATAAAATCCTTTGGGAACATGCAAGTACTCAGAGATTTCGTCACCACCAGGCCAGCTCTACAAGAGCTCCTGAAAGAGGCTCTACACATAGAAAGGAACAACAAGTACCAGCTCAACTAAAGGGCAAAACAGCCAGCTAGCACCAAAATGGCAGCATCAAATTCGCACATAACAATATTAACGTTAAATGTAAATGGACTAAATGCCCCAATCAAAAGACACAGACTGGCAAATTGGATAAAAAGACAAAACCCATCGGTGTGCTGTATCCAGGAAACCCATCTCCCATGCAAGGATACACAAAGGCTCAAAATAAAGGGATGGAGGAAGATTTACCAAGCAAATGGAGAGCAAAAAAAAGCAGGAGTTGCAATTCTCATCTCTGATAAATTAGACTTTAAAGCAACAAAGATCATAAGAGACAAAGAGGGACATTACATAATGGTAAAAGGATCAATGCAACAAGAAGAGCTAACGATCCTAAATATATACGCACCCAATACAGGAGCACCCAGATACATAAGGCAAGTTCTTAATGACTTACAAAGAGACTTAGACTCCCACACAATAATAGTGGGAGACTTTAACACCCCATTGTCAATATTAGACAGATCAACCAGACAGAAAATTAAGGATATCCAGGACTTGAACTCAGACCTGGACCAAGCAAACCTAATAGACATTTACAGAACTCTCCACCCCAAAGCCACAGAATATACATACTTCTCAGCACCACATCACACCTACTCTAAAATTGACCACATAATTGGGAGTAAATCACTCCTCAGCAAATGCAAAAGAACGGAAATCGTAACAAACATTCTCTCAGACCACAGTGCAATCAAGTTAGAACTCAGAATTCAAAAACTAACTCAGAACCGCACAGCTTCATGGAAACTGAACAACTTGCTCTTGAATGTTGACTGGATAAACAATGAAATGAAGGCAGAAATAAAGATGTTCTTCCAAACCAACGAGAATGAAGACACAACACACCAGAATCTGTGGGACACATTTAAAGCAGTCTCTAGAGGAAAATATATAGCAATAAGTGCCCACATGAGAAGCAAGGAGAGATAAAAAATTGACACCCTATTGTCAAAACTGAAAGAGCTAGAGGAGCAAGATCAAAAAAACTCAAAGTCTAGCAGAAGACAAGAAATAGCTAAGATCAGAGCAGAACTGAAGGAGATAGAGACACAAAAAACCATTCAAAAAATCAATAAATCCAGGAGCTGGTTTTTTGAAAAGATCAACAAAATAGACAGACCACTAGCCAGATTAATAAAAAAGAAAAGAGAGAATAACCAAATTGATGCAATAAAAAACGATAAAGGGGATATCACCACAGATTCCACAGAAATTCAAACCATCATCAGAGATTATTACAAACAACTCTATGCACATAAACTAGTAAACCTGGAAGAAATGGATAAATTCCTGGACACTTGCCTCCTGCCAAGCCTAAACCAGGAAGAAGCCGAAACCCTGAACAGACCCATAACAAGGTCTGAAGTCGAGGCAGCAATTAAGAGCTTACCACCCAAAAAAAGCCCAGGTCCAGATGGGTTCATGACTGAATTCTACCAGACATACAAAGAGGAGCTGGTACCATTTCTTCTGAAACTATTCCAAACAATACAAAAAGAGGGAATTCTTCCCAAATCATTTTATGAGACCAACATCATCCTGATTCCAAAACCCGGCAGAGACTCAACAAGAAAGGAAAACTTCAGGCCAATATCCATGATGAAGATAGATGCAAAAATCTTCAATAAAATACTGACAAGCCGATTGCAACAGCACATCAAAAAGCTTATCCACCATGATCAAGTAGGCTTCATCCCGGGGATGCAAGGCTGGTTCGACATACGCAAGTCTATAAACGTAATTCACCACATAAACAGAACCAAAGACAAAAACCACATGATTATCTCAATTGATGCAGAGAAGGCCTTTGACAAAATTCAACGGCTCTTTATGCTAAAAACCCTCAATAAGCTAGGTATCGATGGAACGT
>NW_022447137.1:0-2184 GCF_009761245.1 Sapajus apella | reverse complement strand
CTTTTAATGATTGCCATTCTAACTGGCGTGAGATGGTATCTCAATGTTGTTTTGATTTGCATTTCTCTAATGACCAGTGATGATGATCATTTTTTCATATGTTTGTTCATTGCTTGTATATCTCCTTTTGAGACATGTATTCATGTCCTTTGCTCTCTTTTTAATAAGGTTTGTTTTTTGCTTGTTGAACTAAGTTTCTTATAGATTCAGGATATTAGACCTTTTCAGATGCATAATTCATGAATATTTTCCCCCATTCTGTAGGTTGTTTACTCTGTTGATAGTTTCTTTTGCTGTGCAGAAGCTCTTTAGTTTAACTAGATCCCACTTGTCATTTTTTATTTTTGTTGCAGTTGCTTTTGGGGACTTAGTTGTAAATTATTTGCCAAGAACAATGTCCAAAAGGATATTTCTTAGGTTTTCTTCTGAGGTTTTTATAGTTTTAGATCTTACATTTAAGTCTTTAATCTATCTCAATTTGATTTTTGTATATGGTGATAGGTAGGGGGCCAGTTTCATTCTTTCTAGCAGACATCAGGTTTTTGCTGTATAATTTGCTTTTATAGGATGTTGGTGAGTATTCCACATTCTTTGGAACTCTCATACATTGCTGTTGGGAATGTAAGTGGTATAAGCACTTTGGAGAACAATTTAGCAGTTTCTTAAAATGTTAAACATATACATACCGTACGTAGCTGTTCCACCATAGAGAAATGAAAGCATAAACCCATACAAAGACTTCAAAGCAGATATTTATAGCAACTTTATTTGTAATAGCTCCAAACTGAAAACAACCCAAATGTCTACCAACTGGTGAATAGATAAAAAGGATAAACTATTAATACATGCAATAACATAGATGGATCTCAAAATAACGATCTAGGTGAAGAAGCCAGACATAAAACGAATCTGTGTTATATAAAAAATTTTAGAAAATGCAAACTAATTCATAGTGGCTGAAAGCAAATCAATGAGTGCCTGGGAATAGGGATGGGAACAGGGAAGGACAGATTACAAAGGGGCGTGAGGAAACTTGGGAGTGATAAATATGTTAATTATCGAACTGTGGTGATGGCTAATGTGTAAACCATCAAATTGCACACTTTAAATATATGCAAATTTTTATACATTAATTATATCCTAATCAAACTATATTTTAAAAGAAAAACATAGTTACTCACTTTGTACATAAAACATGTACTGTGCTTATAGAGTGCAGTAGGAACAGCAGCTTTTATTGTACCATTCACTTAACTTGCATCATTATATTTAATTCATCTGAATTCATATAAATTGTATTTATTTTTAATTTTTTATTTTTAAATTTTGTGGGTACTTAGTAGGTGTATATATTTATGGAGTACCTGTGATGTTTTCAAATAGGCATGTAATGTGAAATAATCACATCATGAAGAATAAGATATCCATCCCCTTAAGCATTTGTCCTTTGAGTTATAAATAATCCAGTTACACTCTTTATTTTAAAATATACAATTAAGTTATTATTGACTATGGTTACCCTGTTGTGCCATCAAATAGTAGGCCTTATTATTTCTAACTAATTTTTGTTCGCGTTAACTATCCCTACTTCCAAGATCCCCAGCCCCCCACTTCCCTTCCCAGACTCTGGTAACCATCGTTTTTCTATGTCCATGGTCCATGAGTTCAATTGACATAAGTTATAGAGTTCTCTCCTAATGCTTTTTCATTCTCTGTCTGGTATATCTTCACCAGTTAAGATTATGATGAAGTTTATTTTCCTGTATTTTTCAAACTGCACAGACATCACTGCTCTGTAGATTTTTGTTTTTAGGCTTTTAATGTCACTCTATTTTTTTAAATTGACAAATAAAACATTGTATATATTTATGGTACACAACCTGATATTTTGAAATATGTATGCACTGTGGAATGGCTAAATCAAGATGATTAACATATGTATTGCTTTATGTACTTAACAATTTTGTGTGTGTGATGACAACACTTAAAACTTATTCTGGGCCAGGCCCGGTGGCTCACTCCTGTAATCCCAGCACTTTGGGAGGCCGAGGCGGGTGGATCACGAGGTCAAGAGCTCGAGACCATCCTGGTCAACATGGTGAAACACCGTCTCTACTAAAAATACAAAAATTAGCTGGGCATGGTGGCACGTGCCTGTAATCCCAGCTATTCAGGAGGCTGAGG
>NW_022447136.1:0-2184 GCF_009761245.1 Sapajus apella | reverse complement strand
GTAGGCACAAACAAATTAATTCATAATAAAGTTTTATTAATGACTGGTCAGATTCTCCTTTCTAAGAAAATGGAGAAACAACAGGACAGAAGAGTTCAACCTTGTTTAGCACTTCCTCTTTGCACAAGAGAGGAAGAAGAAAGGGCAGACACTAAAAGGAATAAATTAGTGGGGGGCTGCTGAAAGAGCCCACAACACACCCTAGCTTGATTTTCCTCTATTTTTATCTTCTAGACAAGGCGTGGCAAACCTTTTCTGCAAAGAACCAGATAGTAAATATTTTAATCTTTACAGGCCCTACGGTCTCTATCACAACTGCTCAACTCTGTAACTAAAGCACAAAAGCAGCCTGAGATAATACCGAATGCATGGGAGTTGTTACATTCCAATAAAATTTTATAAATACAGATTGCAGGAAGATTTGGCCCACAAGATATAGTTTGCTGACAAGTTGGTCTAGACCAGTAACCACCCCAGATTTTTTTATAAACCCCTTTAAACATATTGTTCCATATAAAATTTAATTAGTAATAAAATTACATAAAAGTGTTTGGTAAAGAGAGCAAAAATAGCATATATTAATGGTTCAAACACTTAATCCAAGTAAAATGCAAGATAAACCCACAACTTGGTTATATATATCTACATATAAACCTTATAACAAGGGTAACGTAGGCCCCAGGTGGTCTCACTCTGATGTGTTGGAATTTGTGAAGGTCATCCTCTCTCAGTGTTTTATTTTTCTAGACCACCCCCCACACACACACACACAGATTTGTCCATTTTAACAAATAAGGAAACAAACTTGACAATACTAGGGAACCCAGAGTCAAGCTGGCATGTGACAGACCCAAACTGAAACCCAGAGTGACCTGACTCCAAAGCCCATGCTGAAAAGAAACTTTGAATTATTCTCATCAATGGAAAATGTAGCCTTCACTAGCACCCTTAAAGTAATATTGATCGTATAAGCACTTATCACAGGTAGAGGAGGTGACTATGGTAGGTTTTCAATCTGGAGGTTCTTGATAAATCTGTCTAGAATAGTATCAGGTATCTAATTATAACAGATACCATTGGGTATTTTAAGAAAATTTAAACTATATACATTCAACATGTATTTTTGTTTCTCTAAATATTTTAAGCAATTCTTTTATTTTGAAAGTACCCAAACATAAGTTGAATATTGTTTCTTACAGTAAGATTGTTAATATTTAACTTAAAGCTATATATTAACAAAAATATACCCTAGAAAGGAAAGAGAAAATATCTATTTAAATTTTTCTAAATATCAAAGAAAAGCACAATAGACAAATCCAATTCAAAACATGTATTGGTCTCTTACTTAAATTATAAGAAACATCTATACAAACTAAACTTATGGGGAAATATACAATGTAAATTTTATTGTTTTATTTGTTTAACTTTTGTTAGGTCCGGGGTACATATGCAGGTTTGTTACATAGATAAACTGCATGTCACAGAGGCTTGGTGTACAGACAATTTTAAAAAAATAATCAGGTAAGGCAAATGGAGTTCTGAATTAAAGCATTGCTTCCTTACAAAAGAACCACTTGTGATAATTCACACAAAGAAACACATGGCATCACAGTATACGTTTTATTTATAAGGGATTAGTTGGTCCTATCCTAAGAATAAGTACAATGCATCTTGGATTTTCCTTAGGCTTCTGAGATTATTTTATGACATTGATTACTATATCTTTCATCACACTGTGACCTGAAATTGTATTGCTGACACAGTATATACTATCTTGGATCTTTGAGCAGGGCTACGATAGCAGTAAGATTACAATGGGATCATCACAAAAGAATTGCAGTATATTATTCATGATTACCTACATTCTGCAAACCAATTTCAATTTTGCATCATTTCTTCTTTGATATACAGATAGTTTCTAATGATTAAATCAAGCACATTCTACATAAGACTTTTGAAAAACATGATTGCAGGAATCTAGTAATGGCAAACTAATTAATTTGGACAAATGCTCAGCTAGAAAAGCTGAACAAAATATTTTTAAAAACATATTCTCTAAAGCATTAAAAGTTTAAAAAAAATAGGAAAGAATTACCAGACCAGTATCTCAAGATGACTGGGGACCAAGAAGATAAGCATTGCATTTGAAACGACTTATTCCCTGGGAGATTTGAAAAATCACAG
>NW_022447135.1:0-2184 GCF_009761245.1 Sapajus apella | reverse complement strand
GCTCACACCTGTAATCCTAACACTTTGGAAGACCAAGGCAGGAAGATTGATTGAGCTTAGGAGTTCAAGACCAGCCTGGGCAACATAGGGAGAGCCCATCTCTACAAAGAGTTTAAATTTTTAAAAAAAGATTAGCCAGGTGTGATGCTATGCACCTGTGGTCCCAGCTGCTTAGGAGACTGAGGTGGGAGGATCGCTTTAGCCCAGGTAAGGTGGAAGTGAGCTGTGATCATGCCACTGCCCTGCAGCCTGGGCAACAGAGTAAGACCCCATCTCAAAAAAAAAAAAAAAAAAAGAGACTGGGAGGTCTTTTTCTATAGAATGTTCCACACAGCTTTGCAGGGCCATTTCAAAATAAGTCTAAGAAATATTTTCGGGTAAAATACCTCTATTTCTTTAAGAGCCTGCTATCTGTTGTGTGATGTTATACTAGACTCAGTTTGGAATTTGGCATTTTATTGCTACAAAGAGTCTGTTTTGTCAGTCTTAAGATCTCTGTTTTAATGTTAATGCTGGCCAGTTGTGCCAGAATTCCAAAAAGAGGAGAGTATAATGAGGTGTGTCTGACCCCTCTTCCCATCATAGACTGAGCTAATTTTTCATGTTTACTTTGGAATGCCCTTGGCCAAGAGGATGGGTCCATTCAGTAAGTTGAGGGGCCTAGAATTTTATTTTTGGTTTACAAAATCATTTCAATATCCTTTTCAGAGGAAAAATGCATAGAGATTAGTGGAAATGACTGAGGAGAGCTCAATCAAAAGAAGATGTTTAAAATATCTTTTTAAGTTGGTATTGATAATGTGATTTGAAGACAGAAATATTTGTCAGGTTTCTGCTTGTCCCGTAATTGTTAGAGGGGCCTCGATGAAATAAGGGAGGCTGCCATGACACTTGAGTCTTGGTGAGAGGAGCTAGTGTGTCCAGATTTACCAAGATCACGTGCAGAAGTTTGAGCTGGCCCCCTCTTATTAGTAGTTTCTCTGTTTTTTAAACTTGAGGCTAAGTGCCTTAGTATTTAGATTGGTTAGCTACATTATGAAGACTACTCAGACTGAACAATAGAGTATTGGGTATTAGTGGGAATAAGAAATGCATTGCTCTTTAAAGCAGCGGCCTCACTTCCATCTACATCAGTACAGGATACTGAGAGGCTTGGTAACTTTCCGTTTGTAGGAAGCACACAGAAAAATAATTGAAAATAGAAAAGAAGGTCTATTCTGACTTGGGAATCAGATAATAGAATGTGTTGAGTTCAATTTCCATCTACATGTTCACTAAAGTGCGGCTAGCTTTGTTCAAGTCCAGTTGTTCATTGCAGTTGGGTACATAGTTCTGTTTTAATTAATTACCAATTCAGAAAACACTATTGAGATAAAGGCTTGAAGAATTTATGCATGGAATCTTTTCTTGGCACGTCATTGAATGACAGTGACCATTACTAGAAAAAATGTAGCTACAATTCCAGCCTTTTGACTAACCCATCACTAATTTTTTTAAGTTTGTTAATGATAAGCAAACTGACCCTCAGTCAGTTGTAAATTGATGACAAAGTTGTTACTATAAAGGCTTAAGACTGTCATGTACCCGATGTTTTATCAGTCTGACGAGTTACGTGGAAAAGTATTTCAAAAAAATTATCAGCAAAATAATGTTTTGTTCGGATCCCTCTGAGATCTGGCAAATAAATGTGTTTACCAACTGAGATTTTTTTTTAACTCACAAGTTTTCCGTATACATTAAAGAGTTCTTATAAATTTCCTTTGCAGATCCCATTCAGTGATATGCATTCTCTGTTAAATAACTCACAGATACTCATTATGCCTAATGTAATTTTTCATTATAAATAAGGAATTATAAGTTATGATGTTGTTTTAAGACTATAGTATATCCAATAATGGAGTTTAAAAATAAACGTTTCATCTTTAGATCTCATAAAGGTATTTGCAGCCATACAGATTTGCCCGAGAGATTAATAAGCATAAATATTTTGGCATCATTAACAATTTAAATTACTTTTTATTGCTAAATCTTTCTAAGAGGGGCTCTAAGCATTGTTAAAGACTGGCACCTATATTGTGAGAAAATATTTAAGAAATACTTTGCCAAAGAACAGAAAATCAAACACTACATGTTGTTGAACAATGAGAACACATGGACACAGGGAGGGACGCATCACACACTGGG
>NW_022447134.1:1192-2184 GCF_009761245.1 Sapajus apella | reverse complement strand
GACACACAGCGGAACAGTTTGAAAGAGGCGTTACTCCTGTGATTTAGATGCGATCGTAAAGCTAATTTTTAGGAGCCTGTATATGGCTGGAAATATCTCTTTCCAGATTCTCCAAAGAAAGGGTTAGTGAACTGCTGCATTCACACAATTGTCTACCTCTGTAAGTTTAATATACACGTTGAAAATCATTCCCCTACATAGCTCCGTTGTGGTTTTAGAGCGCAATATTTCTCATTACACCCTATACTCCCATTCACTCAGGGATATCCAAACTCCGCTTTTTGGAGAACCATGTTTCTAACTCGCTGAATCTAAACATAGATGCAACTTCCGAAGGTGAACGAACACACAGCAAAGCAGTTTGAAAGAGACGTTTCTAATGTGATTTAGACGCGATCTTATAGCTATTTAAGAGTCTGTATATTGCTGGAAATATCTCTTTCCAGATTCTCCAAAGAAAGGATTATTCAACTGCTACATTCGCACAATTGTTTACCTCTGTAAGTTTAATAAACACCTTGACCATCATTCTGCTACATAGCTCCGTTTTTCTTTTAGAGCCAGATATTTCTCATTACACCCATTATTCCCATTCACTCAGGAATATCCAAACGCAGCTTTCAGAAGAAACGTGTTTCTAACTCGCTGAATCTAAACATGGATGCAACTGCTGAAGGTGAACGTACACAAAAGAGACCAGTTTGAAAGAGACGATTCTCCTGTGGTTTAGACGCGATCATACCACTTATTCTTATGAGCCTGTATATGGCTGGAAATATCACTTTCCAGATTCTCCAAAGAAAGTTTTTCTGAACTGCTACATTCACATATCTGTTTAACTCTCTAGGTTGAATATACACCTTGACAATCATTCTGCTACATAGCTCCGTTTTTGTTTTAGAGCCAGATATTTCTCATTGCACTGTATACTCCCTTTCACTCAAGAATATCGACACGCAGCTTTTAGAAGAAACGTGTTTCTAACTCGACGA
>NW_022447134.1:486-1092 GCF_009761245.1 Sapajus apella | reverse complement strand
TTCTCATTACACCCTATACTCCCATTTACTCAGGAATATACAAACGACGCTATTTGGAGAAACATATTTCTAACTCGCTGAATCTAAACATAGATGCAACATCCGAGAGTGAACCGACACACACCGGAACAGTTTGAAAGAGGCGTTACTCCTGTCATTTAGATGCGATCTTAAAGCTAATTGTTAGGAACCTGTATATGGCTGGAAATATCTCTTTCCAGATTCTCCAAAGAAATGGTTAGTGAACTGCTGCATTCACACAATTGTCTAACACTGTAAGTTTAATATGCACCTTGACAATCATTCCCCTACATAGCTCCGTTGTGGTTTTAGAGCCCTATATTTCTCATTACACCCTAGACTCCCATTCACTCAGGGATATCCAAACTCCGCTTTTTGGAGAACCATGTTTCTAACTCGCTGAATCTAAACATAGATGCAACTTCCGAAGGTGAACGAACACACAGTAGAGCAGTTTGAAAGAGACGTTTCTAATGTGATTTAGACGCGATCTTATAGCTAATTCTTAAGATTCTGTATATTGCTGGAAATATCTCTTTCCAGATTCTCCAAAGAAAGGATTATTCAACTGCTACATTCGCACAA
>NW_022447134.1:0-386 GCF_009761245.1 Sapajus apella | reverse complement strand
ATATCTCTTTCCAGATTCTCCAAAGAAATGGTTAGTGAACTGCTGCACTCACACAATTGTCTAACACTGTAAGTTTAATATGCACCTTGACAATCATTCCCCTACATAGCTCCGTTGTGGTTTTAGAGCCCTATATTTCTCATTACACCCTATACTCCCATTCACTCAGGGATATACAAACTCCGCTTTTTGGAGAACCATGTTTCTAACTCGCTGAATCTAAACATAGATGCAACTTCCGAAGGTGAACGAACACACAGTAGAGCAGTTTGAAAGAGACGTTTTTAATGTGATTTAGACGCGATCTTATAGCTAATTCTTAAGATTCTGTATATTGCTGGAAATATCTCTTTCCAGATTCTCCAAAGAAAGGATTATTCAACTGC
>NW_022447133.1:0-2184 GCF_009761245.1 Sapajus apella | reverse complement strand
TTCATTTTGACAACCTGTTTTTATATCACAGTTGCAGAAAATTAATCACATTCTTTACTTCATGAGACATTATCATCATCGCTTTCTACAAGTTTCTCTCTGGTTTCACGTATTTTTTCCTTATTCTTTGATATAGACAGGCAGTCTAATGTGCTTGATATAGGTTCTTTAAAGAAATCTTACAAAGTAAGAAAGTTGTTTCCTGAGTGTGTGTATGTGTATGTACCTAAGTGTATACATTTTTCTTAAAGGGTGTTGTACTATAAATCTAACTTTATTTCTATTTTTTTCCCACAAAGTATAACAACCTTATACATTCCCACATTGCTGTAGGTTATTTTAGGTTGTTTATTCCCCTGTGGCTGTGAATAGTTTTCAATAAGATGAACCAACCACATTTTTCCTGTACAGTTTTGCAGTAGAATTCACACTGATATCCCACTAACAAAAGAGTCGCTTCCATAAATAGTAACCATATAAAGACACCTTTTGGTCATGTGCCACAACTTATCAGGGGCTGTTTTAGTTCGTTTGTATTGCTATGAAGAAATACCCAAGGCTGAATAATTTAATTAACAATGAGGTTTATATTGGCTCAGGCCCCCGCAGGCTGTCCTGGCAGCATGGCAATGGCATCTGCTCTGGGTGAGGCCACAAGAAGCTTACAGTGATGGCAGAAGGCGAAGGGGAGCCAGTGTGTCACATGGTCAGAGAGGGAGTAAGAGAGTAAAGGGGGGGTCTCAGGCTGTTTAAAACAATCAGATCTCTTATGAAGTAACTGAGCAAGGACTCACTTATCACCAAGGAAATGGTGCTAAACCAAGCATGTTCAACTCACAGCCTTTGGGCAAAATGCAGCCCAGAACAGCTCTGAATATGGTCCAAGACAAATTTGTAAACTTTCTTAAAACATTATGAAGTATTTCTTGTGTGATTTCTTTTTAGCTCATCAGCTATTGCTGGTGTTTGTTTATTTTATGTATGGCCCAAGACAGTTCTTCCAGTGTGGTCCAGGGAAGCTGAAAGATTGAATATTCCTCTGCTAAACAATTCATAAGGGATCCATAATCCAATACCTTTCAATGGGCTCCACCTTCAACATTGGAGATCACATTTCAGCATATTTGGAGGGGACACACATCCAAACTACATCAGGGATATATACCCACTATTCAGAGAGGTTGTAGGGTATGCATATTTTTAAATGGGTTTTGTCATGTTATTTTCCAAAATGTTTACAACCATTTAATTTTCCATCCATTGCCCTTGGTTATTTTCCCTCATGCTCGTCACACAATGTTATCTAGGATTCTTATATTTTCTAAGCAAGTGCTGAAAATACAGATCTCATTTGTGCAGACTTGCTTTTGTCAGATTGCTAATATTGTATTGAAATTTTTTGACCCATTTTTCTATTGAGTTTAGTATCTTCTTTGTTAATTTGAACGTCAATAATATTCACTTTGCTCTATCTAGGCATTGTCAACATTTTCTATTACTTGGTCACATGTCTGATAACTTTGTGTGCCAGCCTTTGTTGAAATTTCTAGTTTTACTACTAGAAATAGGCATTTCCACTTAGTCCTTAATTTATGATTTTTATACTTATTCTAGAGTTTATTTAATTTTTCTGATTAGTAAATCTTTTCTTAAAGTGTAGCCACAGACCAAAATCTGTTGGGTTCATTCAGATTTAGAATTTGGATACCTTTTTGGTGGATAAATTTTTTATCATAATGAAGAATGGCTATCATAATGCAATATGATTATTTCTACAAATGCATATTGTTTTGTAGTCTACTTTGTTTATGTGGTCAGAAGGACAAGATCTGAATGGCCTTGACAAACTTGGCTTTCTATACCTCCTAGTTCTCAGAATAATTGTAGAATGTTCCAAGAACACAATATCCTGAGATGAAAAGAAAAACTATCTGGAACACTCTGAGCTCTGTTTTTATTGCTCCTAGAACAAGATATTTCTGAAACTCTTAAACTCAGAGAGGCCAGTTGTATGTAGGGTATAAAACTTAGAGTGGAGAACTCAGGAGTTCCTCAGCTGCAGTACAAAGTAAGGCGTGTGCAGAGGAGACTCTATCAACCCTGGGCAACGTTTTCGACATCAAGGGTCTGGCTTGCTATAGCACTTTGGCTTTTGCTGATTCTTCCTGTAGCAAGGGGCAAAAT
>NW_022447132.1:0-2185 GCF_009761245.1 Sapajus apella | reverse complement strand
CCATGTTGCCCAGGCTGGTCTGGAACTCCTGGCCTCAAGTGATCATCAGCCTTAGCCTCCCAAAGCGCTGGAATTCAGACATGAACCACTGCACTCAGCTCCAATTTTATTTTGTTTCATAATTTCCTCCTACTTTTCTTCCCTCCTCTTCATTTGCCAAACATGTCAACCCTGTGATGTGCTCAGGCCCTGGCTGGGGCCTCTTTGCTGGCACCTGGGAGGGAGAGCACAGAGGGCCTGAGCCTCCCACAGAGCAAGAACCTGGTTTGTTGTCTTTGCTTCTCCAGTGGGAGAAGCCAGGTGGGAACTGGATGCCGGAGGCCAACGTGGTTGGTGAACACCTGGGCTGGAGGCCCCTACAGGCCTCAGGGCGGAATCGGCTGCCCTCATGTGGCCACACTGGAGTGGAACTAACAGAAGGAGAAATTCAAGGCAAATGGAGGAGTCCCTGGAGACAGGAAGGGACTTAACTGAAGGACAGCAGAAGTGTAAAGCCACCAGAAAAAAGCTGTAGCCTTCTGAAGGAACAGTGGACTTCGAACGTTTTGGTCTCAGGACCCTTTTACACTTGTAAAACTTACTGAGGACTGCAAAGACCTTTTGTTATGTGGGTTAATTCTATTCTGTTGAGAAATTACAACTAAGAAATGTGTTTTTTTAAATTTATGTGTCAACTTTTAAAAAAATAAACATTTCATTTTAACATAAATAAGTTTTTGAAAATACCTATATTTTTGCAAACCAGAAACCTTTCATGAAGACTGGCATTTGTTTACATTTTTGTAATTTTCTTTGTTAGAATATATAGAGTATCTTAATAGAAGACAGCTGGATTCTCATACCTGCTTCCGTATTCATGTGATAACATATATCTCTTGTGATAACATATATCATGCAGCTTCTGGACAACTCCAGTGTACACTTGTAATAGAAGGAGAATGGGAAGGTAATGTAGTTTTATTATAAAATAGTTTTGACCCCATGGGCCCCTGGGACCACATTTTGAGAACCACTGCTTCAGAGTTTAAGAACTAACTCTGGCTCAGGGTCCTCCTCCTGACATTTTTTTGAGAGAAAAAAACTGTCCTAAGATTCATATGGAATCTCAAGGGATCCCCAATAGCCAAACAATCATTAAAAAGATTAAAGTTGGAGGCCTCACACATCCTTTCACAACGTGTTACAAAGCTATAGTAATCAGAACAGTGTGGGCCAGGCACAGTGGCTCACGCCTGTAATCCCAGCACTTTGGAAGGCTGAGGCCAGCAGATCACCCAAGGTCAGGAGTTCAAGGCCAGCCTGGCCAACATGATGAAACCCCGTCTCTCTAAAAATACAAAAATCAGCAGGGCATGACGGCACATGCCTGTAGTGCCAGCTACTTGGGAGGCTGAGGTAGGATCATCGCTTGAACTGGGGAGGCAGAGATTGCAGTGAACCAAGATGGTATCACTGCACTCCAACCTGGGTGACAGAGTAAGACTTCATTTCAAAACAAACAAAAAAGAAGTCCAGGGGTGGCTGAGGGAGCTACTTAAGGAAGTCATCAAGTCCCCAGCCTCTTTGTGGTTTCCTTCTCTATCATACATGCTTTGCCTATGGCTTTCATCCTGGTGGTCACTAAGTGCCTATGACACCTCAAAGCATCACAACTGTGTCCCATGCAAGGAAAAAAGGCAGATCATGACTGAGGGACCCCTCCCCCTTTTAAAACCAGGAAAACAATATCTTTCTAGAAGACCCAAGCACTAGACTTTGGCAGAGCTGAGTCACATGGCCACTCCTAAATACCCAAGACCCTGGGAGGTGAGCAATGCTAAATGGGCATGAGGACACCCTGAGCACAGCAGGCTGTGTTAGGAGGGAGAGACACTGGGGAAGGCAACCTGCACGTGAAAGCCATGTGAGTGGATAGGATCACACTGGGGAGAGGGAAGCAGCAAGCTGCGAAGGGGAATCAGAACTGAGGCCTGAAAATCTCTTGCATCTAGGGTAAAAGCAGAGAAGCAGATGGAAAATGGCCAAGGAATGAGCAAGAGGAGAGAAGAAAAGTAGGAGGAAATTATCAAACAAAATAAAATTAGAGCTGAGTGCAGTGGTTCATGCCTGAATTCCAGCGCTTTGGGAGACTAAGGCTGGATGATCACTTGAGGCCAGGAGTTCCAGACCAGCCTGGGCAACATGG
>NW_022447131.1:0-2185 GCF_009761245.1 Sapajus apella | reverse complement strand
TACAGCTTCTAGACTTTCATGTGTAAGCCATTATGGCCTTTATATCTTCAACTATAAATTTCCTGGAAGACAGAGACAGAGGTGGTGAACTCCACACATGTCCAACACGTCAGAGCCGGGCCACAGAAGTCCAGACAGGCTTATGAGTCACAGCCCCCAAAGTGGCCCTTTGATTCCACCATATTTCGTGACCACTATGGGCTCTTCCTGTTTCTAAGAAAGGAAACATGTTAACAGTTACTGATTCTCATACTATTTTGAGCCATGTGCTAACACAGGCATGTACCAAAATAAAGAGGTTAACGATCCAATTCATCTGCAGAGAATTAACATTGCTTCCAAAAGTATTCCCCAAACAAGTTATGAGGTCAACTGAGCCTATCCTTAAACTTAAGCAAAATAAATTAAAACAAAACCATAATACAAAAATATCATTTACCTACTCTCATCCCACGATCCCAAAAACACCAGAAACAAAGAATTATTAGGATATTACAGGAAGCGTTTTAGGGACTTCTCAGAATTCAGACATACTGGATGTTTAAACATGTTTCCCACAACCTATGTACAGATTGCAATGCTTCATGTGCTAGTAGCACTTATCAATCACTCAGATGACTTGGTCCCTTCTCAAGACCTGGCACTCCACTCACAAGGGAAGACTTTCCTCACAGGGCTCATTTAGAAGGCACTCCTCTCAAAGACAGCTCTAATTTGCTGGAGAACAGTCCTTCACAAGATGTCTGATGTACAGCATTGGAACTACTGCCTGCAATAGTTCTGCCAAGTTGAGTTAAATACAAAGATGCCTAGATGGAGACAGCACAATTTTAAAAAGGAGAGTTCTCTACCTGACTAAACAGTTGGCCCCCTAACAATCTTAAGCCTTTTGGGTTGAGATCCATGATCTTAGTATCAGAAAATTAAGAACTAAATTTTTCTCGCAAGACTAATTTGACTTCTAAGGCGTTCCCTTCATTTTAAAACCACAAGTAAAGAGACTTGTTCCCAAACAAATGTGAATTTCTTTATGCTTGGCAGGCAGCAGACCCTCACATACTAATAATAATTCATTCCTACAGCAATCCTCTACAGAAAGATAAAGCATTCTCATTTATTCCCAACTAGAAAAGAGTTTATAAATAAATGTGTTAATTCTCCTCTATTTCCCAAACAGGAGTCTGCAAACTTTTCCGCAAAGCATTAAATAGTAAAAATGTTTTAGGTTTCATGACCCATAAGCAGCCACTCAACTCTGCCACTGTTGCATGAAAGAAGCCACAGTCAGTATGTAAATAAATGGGCATGGCTATGTTTCAATAAAACTTTATTCACAAAAACAGGTGGAGGATCAGATTTAGTCAGCAGTTTACTGACCCCTACCCTGGAATAGCAGCCATTTAGAACTAAAAAGTAAATTGCAGATCAACATCACCCCACCAACCCCTGCCCACCTTCTTCTCTAAGGAGAAATAAAGATATTCGCTCAAAGCCATATTACTCTTTTGCTGGTTTGTTCACAGGCATGATGATCTTTTGAAATAGGAAAAACAATAAAAATGGCTGCCTCATTCTTTTACCCTGTTATCAGGTTTCCTGGATGTCAACAAATCATACTGACCTTGGGTGAAGGTTGTTTTTTAATTTTAATATGATAGTGTCTAACCACTGATTGATCTTCTTTAAACACTTATGACCCACCTAACAGTATAAAACACTTTGACCTGGTAATTTTGTAATTACCATAAATAGAAACCATACACATTAAGAAGTTTCCTTTCCTCTTTTCTACCTTAGAGTTTTAAGTTCACTGGGAAATCCACTCTATCCAAGCAAACTAAACCAACAATCACTTCTGCATAATTTTTCCCCATTCATTCTTCTACCAAAGTCTAAAAACAACTTATTTTCTCTGCCAATATATACTTCCTGTCTTTAAAAACCCATCTGAAAACTCCTCCTCATTCAGGTTTTAGTTGAGAAGAAGGCTGACTCCTCCACAAGGTATTTCCTCATTGCTTTACTCCACTCCAATTATTTTTTGCTCAACTTGCCCTTGGGGAATTCCATACTGTACATGCTAACCTGAAATTATATTTGTTCCTTTATGTTGCTCTTAGATCTTTTATTTTCCTGTATTTGGAGACACACTATATTAAAAACTTTAAGAGGGCAGGTACAAGCT
>NW_022447130.1:0-2185 GCF_009761245.1 Sapajus apella | reverse complement strand
CCATGTTGCCCAGGCTGGTCTGGAACTCCTGGCCTCAAGTGATCATCCAGCCTTAGTCTCCCAAAGCGCTGGAATTTAGGCATGAACCACTGCACTCAGCTCCAATTTTATTTTGTTTGATAATTTCCTCCTATTTTTCTTCCCTCCTCTTGCTCATTCCTTGGCCATTTTCCATCTGCTTCTCTGCTTTTACCCTAGATGCAAGAGATTTTCAGGCCTCAGTTCTGATTCCCCTTCGCAGCTTGCTGCTTCCCTCTCCCCAGTGTGATCCTATCCACTCACATGGCTTTCACGTGCAGGTTGCCTTCCCCAGTGTCTCTCCCTCCTAACACAGCCTGCTGTGCTCAGGGTGTCCTCATGCCCATTTAGCATTGCTCACCTCCCAGGGTCTTGGGTATTTAGGAGTGGCCATGTGACTCAGCTCTGCCAAAGTCTAGTGCTTGGGTCTTCTAGAAAGATATTGTTTTCCTGGTTTTAAAAGGGGGAGGGGTCCCTCAGTCATGATCTGCCTTTTTTCCTTGCATGGGACACAGTTGTGATGCTTTGAGGTGTCATAGGCACTTAGTGACCACCAGGATGAAAGCCATAGGCAAAGCATGTATGATAGAGAAGGAAACCACAAAGAGGCTGGGGACTTGATGACTTCCTTAAGTAGCTCCCTCAGCCACCCCTGGACTTCTTTTTTGTTTGTTTTGAAATGAAGTCTTACTCTGTCACCCAGGTTGGAGTGCAGTGATACCATCTTGGTTCACTGCAATCTCTGCCTCCCCAGTTCAAGCGATGATCCTACCTCAGCCTCCCAAGTAGCTGGCACTACAGGCATGTGCCGTCATGCCCTGCTGATTTTTGTATTTTTAGAGAGACGGGGTTTCATCATGTTGGCCAGGCTGGCCTTGAACTCCTGACCTTGGGTGATCTGCTGGCCTCAGCCTTCCAAAGTGCTGGGATTACAGGCGTGAGCCACTGTGCCTGGCCCACACTGTTCTGATTACTATAGCTTTGTAACACGTTGTGAAAGGATGTGTGAGGCCTCCAACTTTAATCTTTTTAATGATTGTTTGGCTATTGGGGATCCCTTGAGATTCCATATGAATCTTAGGACAGTTTTTTTCTCTCAAAAAAATGTCAGGAGGAGGACCCTGAGCCAGAGTTAGTTCTTAAACTCTGAAGCAGTGGTTCTCAAAATGTGGTCCCAGGGGCCCATGGGGTCAAAACTATTTTATAATAAAACTACATTACCTTCCCATTCTCCTTCTATTACAAGTGTACACTGGAGTTGTCCAGAAGCTGCATGATATATGTTATCACAAGAGATATATGTTATCACATGAATACGGAAGCAGGTATGAGAATCCAGCTGTCTTCTATTAAGATACTCTATATATTCTAACAAAGAAAATTACAAAAATGTAAACAAATGCCAGTCTTCATGAAAGGTTTCTGGTTTGCAAAAATATAGGTATTTTCAAAAACTTATTTATGTTAAAATGAAATGTTTATTTTTTTAAAAGTTGACACATAAATTTAAAAAAACACATTTCTTAGTTGTAATTTCTCAACAGAATAGAATTAACCCACATAACAAAAGGTCTTTGCAGTCCTCAGTAAGTTTTACAAGTGTAAAAGGGTCCTGAGACCAAAACGTTCGAAGTCCACTGTTCCTTCAGAAGGCTACAGCTTTTTTCTGGTGGCTTTACACTTCTGCTGTCCTTCAGTTAAGTCCCTTCCTGTCTCCAGGGACTCCTCCATTTGCCTTGAATTTCTCCTTCTGTTAGTTCCACTCCAGTGTGGCCACATGAGGGCAGCCGATTCCGCCCTGAGGCCTGTAGGGGCCTCCAGCCCAGGTGTTCACCAACCACGTTGGCCTCCGGCATCCAGTTCCCACCTGGCTTCTCCCACTGGAGAAGCAAAGACAACAAACCAGGTTCTTGCTCTGTGGGAGGCTCAGGCCCCCTGTGCTCTCCCTCCCAGGTGCCAGCAAAGAGGCCCCAGCCAGGGCCTGAGCACATCACAGGGTTGACATGTTTGGCAAATGAAGAGGAGGGAAGAAAAGTAGGAGGAAATTATGAAACAAAATAAAATTGGAGCTGAGTGCAGTGGTTCATGTCTGAATTCCAGCGCTTTGGGAGGCTAAGGCTGATGATCACTTGAGGCCAGGAGTTCCAGACCAGCCTGGGCAACATGG
>NW_022447129.1:0-2185 GCF_009761245.1 Sapajus apella | reverse complement strand
GAGAGAATTATTAACTGCAGGAAAAAGTATTGTATGAGGAAGAAGTGTGGTGTAATGCACAATGTGGCTTACCATTGCCTAACATTTGCACAGTCATGATAATATAAACACTAAGTATTTATGTAGCCAAAAATGCTAGTGTAGCTACATCAGGAGATAGGTGAAGGAAACTGATAGGAAATGGGAGTGTTCTAGGTATTATTGTGCCTTCAACATACATTCTCACACTTAATTACAGAGGCTGGGAAGCTAAAACTGACCACATTTCCCAAAAGGTCCTGCCGCTACAGTTCCGGACGCAATTTAAGTTCTGTCATAAAATGTACTCATTTGAGATTTGGAAGGCAAAAGTAAGGCAAAGGCCATTTCCTTGTGGCTATGGCAGCTGGTAAACAAGATTAGACAGATAGAAATGCTTTCAGTAAACCAGGCACAGTGCCTCATGTCTATAATCCTAGCACTTTGAGGCTGAGGCAGGTGGATAACCTGAGCTCAGGAATTTGAGAGTAGCCTGACCAACATGGTGAAACCCGTCTCTACTAAAAATAGAAAATTAGCTGGGCGTTGTGGCAGGCACCTGTAATCCCAGCTACTTAGGAGGCTGAGGCAGGACACTCGCTTGATCTCAGTAGGTGGAGGTTGCAGTGAGCCAAGATCACCCACTGCACTCCAGCCTGGTTGACAGAGCAAGGCTCTCTCTCAAAAATAAATTTTAAAAAAGAATGTTTGCAGTAGGCAGACTTTACATCCTAATGTCTCTAGGACTTCATGGGTATGGGGCATTAGCAGAAGTGACAATAGCAGCCACCTGACCTCTGTATCAACACTACTCTACATTGTATGCCACTGAACCCAGTAGTCCTGCAACAGCCTTTGCCTCCCACTCAGTTTTTCCTTACTCCATCCTCTACTCCCAACAATTGGGTAATCACTGCACTGAATTGGTAATTCCCTGTACCGAATTCTTAGAATGGTTGCATTTCTCCAAATTAACCAAAAACTAATACAGGGAAAAAATTAAGTCCCAAATGACAAATTGAGAAGTTGCAATATGGGGAAATTATTTAGAAATCTGGAATTTCAGAAAAATTAGCCAGCAGACTGGAGGTGATGAACCCTGGAGAGCAGGTTTGGGAATAGATAGAAGTTAAAGTAATTTATAAATTACACTGCAGATATCCTAAAAGCGTAACTTGAATCTCACTTCATCAATATAATTTTATTGCAATAATATTAAGAATAATCTTACCAGATTAAGAATTAATCTTACCAGAGGATAGTTTTAAACACACATACACATGCCAATTCTCTTCTTCAAAAGTTCTTCTTGGGCCTTGCATGGAGGCTTACACCTGTTATCCCAACACTTTAGGAGGCTGAGGCAGGAGGATACTTTTAGCCTAGTAGTTCAAGATTGGCCTGGGCAACGTAGAGAGACCCCCATCTCTATGAAAACAAAAAAATTAGCCGGGCATGGTGGTGTGCACCTGTGGTCCCACTTGGTAGGCTGAGATGGAAGGCTCTCTTGAGCCCTAGAGTTTAGGCTGCAGTGAGCTGTGATTACATCACTGCACTCCAGTCTGGGCAACAGAGCAAGATGGTGTCTTAGAAAAAAAAAAAAAAAAAAGAAAGAAAGAAAAGTTTGTGTCAGGTTTATAGTATTAGTACAGCCTAAGGAAGATATATACTCAAGCCTTTCACAGTATATGTCTTACCATACATTCCTTCATTGACCTCCAAAAAATAATCGGTATGTATTAATACAAACGGAATATTTTAACGCTTTCTTTTAAGCCCATATACAGACAGTCTAACTCTCTCCCAAATTTCTAAGAAGGATCAGGAAGCTATGTCTCTGTGATTACTTTTGGCTCTGCTTCTACTAATGACCAATTTGCATTTGCTAACTCTTGTCAGCATGAATAGATTCACACAAGGAACTCATCTGTTCTTGCATTCTCCATCTACCTTTTTTTTCTATTTTTACATTTTATATAACTCATAACACAGTGTTTGTATAAAAATTCACACAAAGTTGCTAGAGAGCATAAAATGTCCAAAAATGCCCTGGGTTTTTGTTACATTCAGTTTTCTAAGCATGCCCTTCCATCAAAGGTAAAATGCAGGCATGATGCAAGATTTCATATCTTTGATAAAACTATTCTCATTATTTTGTATCCTCACA
>NW_022447128.1:0-2185 GCF_009761245.1 Sapajus apella | reverse complement strand
CCATGTTGCCCAGGCTGGTCTGGAACTCCTGGCCTCAAGTGATCATCCAGCCTTAGTCTCCCAAAGCGCTGGAATTCAGGCATGAACCACTGCACTCAGCTCTAATTTTATTTTGTTTGATAATTTCCTCCTACTTTTCTTCTCTCCTCTTGCTCATTCCTTGGCCATTTTCCATCTGCTTCTCTGCTTTTACCCTAGATGCAAGAGATTTTCAGGCCTCAGTTCTGATTCCCCTTCGCAGCTTGCTGCTTCCCTCTCCCCAGTGTGATCCTATCCACTCACATGGCTTTCACGTGCAGGTTGCCTTCCCCAGTGTCTCTCCCTCCTAACACAGCCTGCTGTGCTCAGGGTGTCCTCATGCCCATTTAGCATTGCTCACCTCCCAGGGTCTTGGGTATTTAGGAGTGGCCATGTGACTCAGCTCTGCCAAAGTCTAGTGCTTGGGTCTTCTAGAAAGATATTGTTTTCCTGGTTTTAAAAGGGGGAGGGGTCCCTCAGTCATGATCTGCCTTTTTTCCTTGCATGGGACACAGTTGTGATGCTTTGAGGTGTCATAGGCACTTAGTGACCACCAGGATGAAAGCCATAGGCAAAGCATGTATGATAGAGAAGGAAACCACAAAGAGGCTGGGGACTTGATGACTTCCTTAAGTAGCTCCCTCAGCCACCCCTGGACTTCTTTTTTGTTTGTTTTGAAATGAAGTCTTACTCTGTCACCCAGGTTGGAGTGCAGTGATACCATCTTGGTTCACTGCAATCTCTGCCTCCCCAGTTCAAGCGATGATCCTACCTCAGCCTCCCAAGTAGCTGGCACTACAGGCATGTGCCGTCATGCCCTGCTGATTTTTGTATTTTTAGAGAGACGGGGTTTCATCATGTTGGCCAGGCTGGCCTTGAACTCCTGACCTTGGGTGATCTGCTGGCCTCAGCCTTCCAAAGTGCTGGGATTACAGGCGTGAGCCACTGTGCCTGGCCCACACTGTTCTGATTACTATAGCTTTGTAACACGTTGTGAAAGGATGTGTGAGGCCTCCAACTTTAATCTTTTTAATGATTGTTTGGCTATTGGGGATCCCTTGAGATTCCATATGAATCTTAGGACAGTTTTTTTCTCTCAAAAAAATGTCAGGAGGAGGACCCTGAGCCAGAGTTAGTTCTTAAACTCTGAAGCAGTGGTTCTCAAAATGTGGTCCCAGGGGCCCATGGGGTCAAAACTATTTTATAATAAAACTACATTACCTTCCCATTCTCCTTCTATTACAAGTGTACACTGGAGTTGTCCAGAAGCTGCATGATATATGTTATCACAAGAGATATATGTTATCACATGAATACGGAAGCAGGTATGAGAATCCAGCTGTCTTCTATTAAGATACTCTATATATTCTAACAAAGAAAATTACAAAAATGTAAACAAATGCCAGTCTTCATGAAAGGTTTCTGGTTTGCAAAAATATAGGTATTTTCAAAAACTTATTTATGTTAAAATGAAATGTTTATTTTTTTAAAAGTTGACACATAAATTTAAAAAAACACATTTCTTAGTTGTAATTTCTCAACAGAATAGAATTAACCCACATAACAAAAGGTCTTTGCAGTCCTCAGTAAGTTTTACAAGTGTAAAAGGGTCCTGAGACCAAAACGTTCGAAGTCCACTGTTCCTTCAGAAGGCTACAGCTTTTTTCTGGTGGCTTTACACTTCTGCTGTCCTTCAGTTAAGTCCCTTCCTGTCTCCAGGGACTCCTCCATTTGCCTTGAATTTCTCCTTCTGTTAGTTCCACTCCAGTGTGGCCACATGAGGGCAGCCGATTCCGCCCTGAGGCCTGTAGGGGCCTCCAGCCCAGGTGTTCACCAACCACGTTGGCCTCCGGCATCCAGTTCCCACCTGGCTTCTCCCACTGGAGAAGCAAAGACAACAAACCAGGTTCTTGCTCTGTGGGAGGCTCAGGCCCCCTGTGCTCTCCCTCCCAGGTGCCAGCAAAGAGGCCCCAGCCAGGGCCTGAGCACATCACAGGGTTGACATGTTTGGCAAATGAAGAGGAGGGAAGAAAAGTAGGAGGAAATTATGAAACAAAATAAAATTGGAGCTGAGTGCAGTGGTTCATGTCTGAATTCCAGCGCTTTGGGAGGCTAAGGCTGATGATCACTTGAGGCCAGGAGTTCCAGACCAGCCTGGGCAACATGG
>NW_022447127.1:0-2185 GCF_009761245.1 Sapajus apella | reverse complement strand
GGTGCAGATGCACAGGTGTGTGGTACAGAAGACAGGTGTGTGGGATGCAGGTGCACAGGTGTGTGGTACAGAAGACACAGGTGTGTGGTCTGCTCAGGTGCGGTAGATGCAGAGGTGTGAGGTACAGGTACACAAGCGGGCAGATGCACAGGTGTCAGGTACCTGGGTGTGTGGTGCAGATGCACAAGTGTGTGGTACACTTGGTGTGAGGTACAGGTACCCTCAGGTACTCTGCACATGGCTGCTGGGGGGTGGGCCCTGTTCTGCAGGCAGCCTCGGGGAGGCTGCCTTGAAGAGGGGCCCCCGTGAAGAGCCACAAGAACAAAACCCACTGAAAATTTCAGAGCAGAAGTTCTTTAGCAGAAAGTGGGGAGGGCGGTGGAGCCGCTGCCCCGCACGCTCGGAGGAGAGCAGGGCTAGCGTGCTGGACAAGCGCACGTCAGGCCAGCCTGCTGGCGAAGGAACCCTGGATCTGGAGAGCCTGTCGGGCTGGTGGGCTGTGGCCATTGGGAGGGACGTTTGCCCGGGAGCTCCCAGCCGCCAGGAGTCAAGGGGAGGCAGTGAGGAGCCTCTTGCAGCTGGAGCTGTGGGGTGGGGACTCCCCTGCTGTCCTGCTGGGTGTCACTGATACAAAACTGGGGGTCCCTGGAGGGCAGTGGGCTCACGAGTTGGAGGATTCTCTGGGGAGGGGGTGCCAATCCGCAGAGAAGCAGGGCTGCCGTGCTCCCTGCCCAGCCATGCTGCCAGCACAGACCCCATCCTCAGGCGCCTGCAAGGAGCCGCCCATGAAGCTCGAGCCAAACCCCAGCCAGCTCTGTGGTGCCCCAAGGGCCGGTCGGCTGTGCACAGTCTGGGCCACGTGGGGGCAGTGCGGCTGCACCATGGAGCTCCCGGGAGCTGCTGACCGGGAGGACCTGCCAGACAGGACCATGGGATTTAGCCGCAGAGAGAGGGGCCTTCGCCCTTTGGCTCCCTTGTCAGGTGTTCTGCCCACAGGCTGTGCCCCCGTGTTCCTTTGGGAGTGGAGGGGGTGGACAGCTGACCAGATGCCCAGCATGGTGAGGCCGAGTTGAGGAGGCTGGGCCAGCGGCCATGACCACTCACCGGGGACCCTCAGCCCATTGCTCAAACCCTGGTCCCAAGATCCTGGACAGCAGGACATGGGGGCACAGCCACCACTGCGGGCCCCTCCCTCACCCCTCCCAGCTCTCCACCCACTGCACCCACTTGTGCTGTGCTGGGCTTCAGGGCGCAGTCAGGAGCAAGGTGGGCCGACGCTGCAGCATGCAGTGGCGAGTGGCTGGGTGGAGGCCATGCAGGTTTGGGGGTCTCTGCTGCAGGGAGGGAGGACAGCCCGCTACTGGAAGGGCTCTCCACGCACAGGAAGCAGCACCTGTAAGCCCAGGGTGGACACGGATTCCAGTCACAGAAGCCAGGGCCAGAACGGGGTGGGGCCAGGTCTGCGGGGGGGGCCTGCGGCGGCCACGGTGGGGCTGGCACTGGGTTTCTCATCGGTGGTGCCCGTGGTTAGTGGATCAGAACATCAATGGGCAGGAGGCCTGGGTGTGGCAGGGTCAGACCCAAGGTGTGTGGGGCTGGGACTGACCTTGTGACCTCAGTCATGGGGATCCCAGGGAGGCATTCACGCTGGGTGCCTCCCTAGGCCATGACAGCCCCATGACTCAGCAGCAGGTGACCCCAAGCTCCACTCCAGTGAGGTCAACTCCCTTGCCCAGGCCGCAAACTCCCGATTCCATGAGGCCTCCCTCACCCAGGCCTCCATGGTTGGGCGCCCAGTGACTTCTCCCTCGCCTCACGGGACCTGCACTCAGTGTCCAGGAGCTGTACCCACCCCACTTTGGGGGCAGCCCTCACTCCTCCTTCAGCCTCAGGCCCACGAGGTCCCCATGCTTGGGGTGAGGGCAGCTGCTGCTGCCACCCTGCAGCCCTCCCAGCCACATCTCCAGGCCCTGGCCCATGCTGTCTGCCTGTGCAGGGGGCAGCCCCGAGCCCCACACCTGCAGCCTCTCTGGCCCCTGCATTCCTACCTGTGCTGGCAGCGTGGCTGAGTGGGGAAGCCTGTGACCCTGGAGGAGCCGTCAGCCCGTGTGAGACACCTGCCCCCATGCACACGACCCAGGTTTGTCATCCATGGAGGATACGGGCCAGCAGTTGATGCTGAGGC
>NW_022447126.1:0-2185 GCF_009761245.1 Sapajus apella | reverse complement strand
ACTGCCATAAAAATCTCACAAGTCGTTTAAATACAAGCTTTAATTGTTAATTCATGAATTCTGTTTTTATACTCTCAGCAATGCGTTATCAGCCTCAGTTTGAATGGCGTCAGTTTTGTGGGAAATGCATTCTTCCCAAGGATGCCCTCTGTATCCCCCTCCTGCTTCTAAAGGGTTTAATTGGAATCTGTCTCCTTACAGCTTCAATCTCTTGGTGCCATTCCTGCTCTCTGGAGTCTCACAGAATGAATACGTCGCCCTATTCCTCCACGAAACCCCTGGTCTTTGCCAGCCCATGTCCTTCTGTCTCATTTTGCATGTGTGTGTATTTGTGTTTCCATGCATCTTTCTCTCTTTGTGAGTATGCCAATTCCTTTTTTGAATGTCTTTTCCAGGTCTTTCCCTCTCTCACTTCGGCTGATTATAATACAACTAAGATATATTTAATCACTTTTTGTATTTAATGAGCAGAATTTTGTTCACCCTTAATTTCCAAATGAATGGATACAACATTCATGTTTTGTGATCTTTGATAAATAATTTTGTGCAACTCAGACGTTCTTCACACAGAAAGGTTCCTCACCCTTGCTCTTAATCAAGTGTCAAGTCAACCTATCTTAGATTTCCAATAATGGTGGGAAGGAGGATTTTCCCATAAAACTGCAATCCAAAGAGAAGAAACTCAACTTGTTTTAGAGCTTCCTTAAAGGGAAATTTCAACATTTCATAAGAGAAGTTTGCCCCCTTTACTTTTTCCTCTTTATTCCAACCACAGAGAGTACTTACCCAGTGGCAGAGCTCGGGTCAGGTTAATAGCTGGAGGATCTGTTTCCGGAGGACAGACCTCACAGAAGTCCCAACACGATGGGCAGAGCAGGTTTCCATCATGAATCCAGCCATTCATCTGAATACTGACAGGGAGGACCTGCCCAGCCCGACTACACAGATACGAAGTATCTTGGACCCAAACCTTCAGACCTTGAGGAGAACAAGAAACCTTCAAAGAGAAAAAGAAAAAAATTTCTTAAATCAGGTCAGTAAGATTCTAGGATATGAGATTTCTCCTTTAACTACAGGAAAATATGTTAAAATGGACTAAAAACATTGGCTACAAAGCACAATTTGGAGTGTGGGCATATCTTTAACATCAAATAAAGAGAGTTAAGTTATTTAGGTTCTAAAAGAATTACACTCTGGTGGCAGAAGTTGTTAAAGTCTGAGTGTAGCACCTTTTTAAGAATCTGATGGAAGCTATGGGCACTTTTCCCAAAAATTACAAGGGGACACACACACAGAGTTTTTTTTGTTTTTTTTTTTAAGACAGGGTCTCGCTCTGTTGCCCAGGCTGGAATACAGTGACAATTTCAGCTCACACAGCATTGACTACCCCAGGCTCAAGTGATCCTCCCACCTCAGCCTCCTGACTGAGTAGCTGGGACTACAGGCATGTGCCACTATGCCTGGCTAATTTTTATATTTTCTTGTATAGATGGGGTTTGGGTTTTGTCATGCTGCCCAGGTTGGTCTCTAACTCCTGACTCAAGTGATCCACCCACCTCAGCCTCCCAAAGTGCTAGGATTACAGTTATGAGTCACTGCACCCAGCCTACACAGAGCTTTCAATACAATTTGAATCCACAGACCCCTCCCAAAGCTAAGTTATAAAGAATAACGCTTCTGTAAATTCCAGTGTCTTCATATACTTCAACTTAAATCTCTATCAAACAGTCATTAATCACATCACTCTCTCTAAAAGTCACTAAATTTTCCAAATCAAAAAAAAAGTTTTTTTAAGAGGCAGGGTCTTGCTCCATCACCCAAGCTGGAGTGTAGTGGAGCAATCATAGCTCACTGTAGCCTTACACTCCTGGGCTCAAATAATCTTCCTGCCTCAGCCTCCCAAGTAGCTGAGACTACAGGTGCATGCCACCATACCCAGCTGATTTTAAAAATATTTTGTAGAAACAGGGTCTCACTATGTTAGCCAGGCTGGTCTCAGACTCCTGGGCTCAAGTGATTCCCCCAGCCTTGGTCTCCCAAAGTGTTGGGATTAAAGGTGTGAACCACTGTGCCTGGCCATAAGTCAAATTTTATTTGGGGTTTGAAATTATAAAAACAATACATGTTTATTAAAAACAAAACAAGAATACAGCATAGAAATGCAAAACAGTGAAAGTTCTTCATT
>NW_022447125.1:418-2185 GCF_009761245.1 Sapajus apella | reverse complement strand
GCCCTGTGACGGGAGGCACGCCGGGGCTGTGACGCCACGCACGCAGGTGCTGTGACGGGAGGCACGCCGGGGCTGTGACGCCACGCACGCCGGGGAGCTGGCGCGCCCCCTGCTAGCTGCAAGGCATGGCAGGTCCCTCTTGCTCGCGGTGCTGTGCCCACGCCCCCTGCTGGCGGCTGTGACCACTGCAGGGCCCTCTTACAGTGCAGTGACCGGCATTCACTGCCGGCTGCTGGGGGTCCTGTGGGACCCTGTAGGGCCCTGTTGCCCACGGTGTTATGGCTTGTGCCCCCCTACTGGCCTCCTTCTGCATCACCTAAAGTCGGAGTGCCAGTTATTCAGCGTCCACAGTTCTGGAAATTTAAACTGAAATGGAGCTATTATTGGAGAGCACTGATGTCCCAGTTCTCACCTAACTTGGAAGAAAGGTTTTCACCAAGAGGCAGTACAAAGATGGCAGATAACTTCAAAATAAATACAGTGTAAAGAGCTTATTGTAGAAAAAAATAGGTAGGCCCCAAGGGAGGAGTAGACCTATCGTGCAGGAAAACAGCCCAAGGGTCCTGTGCAGGGAATTTTAATTTGGACTTCTTCACATTCCTGCCTCTGTTTCAAGTCTCCGCCTGTTTTGTCTGACAGATTTTCTCAACAAAGTAAAAAATGAGGTATAAATAATATATTTAAACTTAATGTTGCAAGTTTTAATATACCTACTTTTCAATTTTCAATACTGTTTTGCCAGCCTCAGGCTTGGGGTGACTTGAAAGATGCCCGCCCATCCCTAGCTTTCGTCCCAGATGTCCTGATGTCGGCTCTAAGCATTTCTCTTTTCTCTATATAGAGATCTTGCCCCAGAAACAAACCCAAATCTTACCATATGTTATGGCACGCTGCGATGATGAGCAGCCAAAGCTTCAAGCAAGGGTTGCCTTTGGAAACAAGACTTGTAGAATATGACATGTGAAAGTAAAGCCCATGGTGGAGTTCCTGTATCAGCACACCGGGAGCAGACAGGAAGATTTTGCCTTCCGTTCCTCACCTGGCCTGCAGTCACGTCTCCCCAGGTCAGTCTTGAGGAGAACAAAACGCTGGTCTTCACTGTGGACATGCTACCAGCTGCTCCAAAGTCATGGCCTCTCCTCAGGTGGGCCCTCAGAACAAAGCTCTGGTTCTAATCCTAACCCTAACACTGTCCCTAGACTTTGACCCTGACCCTAAACCCTAATCCCTTCCTTGGTCCCTCATTCTGACCCTTACTTTGACCCTGACTTTGATCTTGACCCTGACCATGACCCCACCACTAACCATACTTCCAGCCCTGACTCTGACCCAGACCCTAATCCTAGCCCTAACCCTATTGTTATCTTTACGATCTATCTCTAATCTTACCACCTAGCACTGAATAGCTGTACCCAAAAGCACTTTTGAATTATATAACTTCTTTTCCTTGAATTTTCTAAGGACATCCTAAAGGAGATTTCATTATGTATTTTGCAGTCCTTCTGAGGGCTATGGCTTCAGATAAGAAGCTCTAATACTTTTCAAGCCATGAAAAGTTCAGAGGGTAATAGTACTAAGCTGTTAGGGATACATGCTGGCATACACAATAGTCATTGGTGCTGTTCTCCGAATATTTTCAGTTTAGTTTTTATGAATACACTCTGACTATTCCAGCCCACCTAATTAAATTTTTGCATGGCCACATGATGATGATGTTTTTTTTTTGTTTGTTTGTTTGTTTTTTTTTGTTTGTTTGTTTGTTTGTTT
>NW_022447125.1:0-318 GCF_009761245.1 Sapajus apella | reverse complement strand
ATTATGTATTTTGCAGTCCTTCTGAGTGCTATGGCTTCAGATAAGAACCTCTAATACTTTGCAAGCCATGAAAAGTTCAGAGGGTAATAGTATTGAGTTGCTAGGAATACATGCTGGCATTCACAATAGTCATTGGTGCTGTTCTCTAAATATTTTCAGTTTATTTTTTATGAATGCACTCTGACTGTTCCAGCTCACCTAATTAAATTTTTGCATGGCCACATGATTTTTTTTTTTTTTTTTGTCAATGGAAGTGACAAAAAAATAATGTGACTTTTTCAGGAGAAATCTCCAGGAAACAGAGTTCTATTGAGCATG
>NW_022447124.1:0-2185 GCF_009761245.1 Sapajus apella | reverse complement strand
CCATGTTGCCCAGGCTGGTCTGGAACTCCTGGCCTCAAGTGATCATCAGCCTTAGCCTCCCAAAGCGCTGGAATTCAGACATGAACCACTGCACTCAGCTCCAATTTTATTTTGTTTCATAATTTCCTCCTACTTTTCTTCCCTCCTCTTCATTTGCCAAACATGTCAACCCTGTGATGTGCTCAGGCCCTGGCTGGGGCCTCTTTGCTGGCACCTGGGAGGGAGAGCACAGGGGGCCTGAGCCTCCCACAGAGCAAGAACCTGGTTTGTTGTCTTTGCTTCTCCAGTGGGAGAAGCCAGGTGGGAACTGGATGCCGGAGGCCAACGTGGTTGGTGAACACCTGGGCTGGAGGCCCCTACAGGCCTCAGGGCGGAATCGGCTGCCCTCATGTGGCCACACTGGAGTGGAACTAACAGAAGGAGAAATTCAAGGCAAATGGAGGAGTCCCTGGAGACAGGAAGGGACTTAACTGAAGGACAGCAGAAGTGTAAAGCCACCAGAAAAAAGCTGTAGCCTTCTGAAGGAACAGTGGACTTCGAACGTTTTGGTCTCAGGACCCTTTTACACTTGTAAAACTTACTGAGGACTGCAAAGACCTTTTGTTATGTGGGTTAATTCTATTCTGTTGAGAAATTACAACTAAGAAATGTGTTTTTTTAAATTTATGTGTCAACTTTTAAAAAAATAAACATTTCATTTTAACATAAATAAGTTTTTGAAAATACCTATATTTTTGCAAACCAGAAACCTTTCATGAAGACTGGCATTTGTTTACATTTTTGTAATTTTCTTTGTTAGAATATATAGAGTATCTTAATAGAAGACAGCTGGATTCTCATACCTGCTTCCGTATTCATGTGATAACATATATCTCTTGTGATAACATATATCATGCAGCTTCTGGACAACTCCAGTGTACACTTGTAATAGAAGGAGAATGGGAAGGTAATGTAGTTTTATTATAAAATAGTTTTGACCCCATGGGCCCCTGGGACCACATTTTGAGAACCACTGCTTCAGAGTTTAAGAACTAACTCTGGCTCAGGGTCCTCCTCCTGACATTTTTTTGAGAGAAAAAAACTGTCCTAAGATTCATATGGAATCTCAAGGGATCCCCAATAGCCAAACAATCATTAAAAAGATTAAAGTTGGAGGCCTCACACATCCTTTCACAACGTGTTACAAAGCTATAGTAATCAGAACAGTGTGGGCCAGGCACAGTGGCTCACGCCTGTAATCCCAGCACTTTGGAAGGCTGAGGCCAGCAGATCACCCAAGGTCAGGAGTTCAAGGCCAGCCTGGCCAACATGATGAAACCCCGTCTCTCTAAAAATACAAAAATCAGCAGGGCATGACGGCACATGCCTGTAGTGCCAGCTACTTGGGAGGCTGAGGTAGGATCATCGCTTGAACTGGGGAGGCAGAGATTGCAGTGAACCAAGATGGTATCACTGCACTCCAACCTGGGTGACAGAGTAAGACTTCATTTCAAAACAAACAAAAAAGAAGTCCAGGGGTGGCTGAGGGAGCTACTTAAGGAAGTCATCAAGTCCCCAGCCTCTTTGTGGTTTCCTTCTCTATCATACATGCTTTGCCTATGGCTTTCATCCTGGTGGTCACTAAGTGCCTATGACACCTCAAAGCATCACAACTGTGTCCCATGCAAGGAAAAAAGGCAGATCATGACTGAGGGACCCCTCCCCCTTTTAAAACCAGGAAAACAATATCTTTCTAGAAGACCCAAGCACTAGACTTTGGCAGAGCTGAGTCACATGGCCACTCCTAAATACCCAAGACCCTGGGAGGTGAGCAATGCTAAATGGGCATGAGGACACCCTGAGCACAGCAGGCTGTGTTAGGAGGGAGAGACACTGGGGAAGGCAACCTGCACGTGAAAGCCATGTGAGTGGATAGGATCACACTGGGGAGAGGGAAGCAGCAAGCTGCGAAGGGGAATCAGAACTGAGGCCTGAAAATCTCTTGCATCTAGGGTAAAAGCAGAGAAGCAGATGGAAAATGGCCAAGGAATGAGCAAGAGGAGAGAAGAAAAGTAGGAGGAAATTATCAAACAAAATAAAATTAGAGCTGAGTGCAGTGGTTCATGCCTGAATTCCAGCGCTTTGGGAGACTAAGGCTGGATGATCACTTGAGGCCAGGAGTTCCAGACCAGCCTGGGCAACATGG
>NW_022447123.1:0-2185 GCF_009761245.1 Sapajus apella | reverse complement strand
TGGAGGGCCAATGAACAATAACATGTGCTCATTATGACAGTTTTTTTTCTCTTTCAGATGGAGTGTTGCTCTGTTGACAGGCTGGAGTGCAATGGCACAGTATCGGCTGACTGCAAACTCCACCTCCCAGGGTCAAGCAGTTCTTCCACCTCAGCCTCCCAAGTAGCTGGGACTACAGGCGTGTGCCAAATGCCCAGCTAATTTTTGTATTTTTAGTAGAGAGGGGGTTTCACCATGTTGGCCAGGATGGTCTCAATCTCTTGACCTCATGATCCACCCACCTTGGTCTCCCAAAGTGCTGGGATTATAGGCGTGAGCCACCATGCCTGACCTATGGCAGTGTTTTGAGAAAGTTCGCTAAAGCTTTAGCAGACAAATGCCTAGGAAAGCTTCACCAGAGAGTCCTTCTCCACCACAACAATGCTCCTGCTATTTCCTCTCATCAGACAAGGGCAATTTTGCAAGTCTTTTTTTGTTTTTGCGATAGAGTTTCACTCTTGTTGCCCAAGCTGGAGTGCAATGGTATGATCTTGGCTCACTGCAACCTCTCCCTCCCGGGTTCAAGTGATTCTCCTGCCTCAGCCTCCTGAGTAGCTGGGATTACAGGCATGCACTGCCATGCCCTGCTAATTTTGTATTTTTAATGGAGATAGGGTTTCTCCATGTTGGCCAGGCTAGTCTTGAACTCCTGACCTCAGGTGATTCACCCACCTCTGCCTCCCAAAGTGCTGGGATCACAGGGCATGAGCCACTGCGCCCAGCCTTGCAAGTGTTTCTATTGGGAATCATTAGGTATCCACCTTACAGTTCTGACTTGGCTCCTTTTATTTTTTTGTTTGTTTGTTTTCTAATCTTAAAAAAATCTTTAAGGGGCACCCATTTTTTTCTTCCACTAATGTAAAAAAATGTTGCATTGTCACAGTTGAATTCCCAGGAACCTCAGTTCTTTAGGGATAAACTAAATAGCTGGCATCATCACTTATAAAAGTGGCTTGAACTTGACAGAGCTTCTGTTAAGAAATAAACTTTGTGTTTTCTATTTTCATTTTTCAATTGCACTTTTTCCATGAACTTTTTAAAGTCACCTCATACTACTCTGCTAATTGCTGGAATTGTTTCAGTTTTGGCCATTGGTAGCTTTTTCATCTTGGCTGCTGTGTCTCTTTGACATGCACCCATCCTCTGTTCTGGTTTCTGTTTGTTCATTGTTTTGTTTTGTTTCATTTTTTCCTTTGAGATAGAGTCTTGCTCTGTCTCCCAGGTTGGAGTGCAGTGGTGTGATCTTGGCTCACTGCAACCTCCATCTCCTAGATTCAAGCAATTCTCCTGCCTTATCCTCCCAAGTAACTGAGATTACGGAAAGCATAAGGTGAGCCTGGGGCATCTTGTAGTCTAAGAAAGTAAGGAAGCACTATAAAAACCAATAGACTGAGTGTCGTGGCTTACATCTGTAATCCCAGCACTTTGGGGGGCTGAGGCAGGTGAATCACCTGAGGTCAGAAGTTCAAGACCAGCCTGGCCAACATGGCAAAACTCCATCTCTACTAAAAATACAAAAATTAGCTGGGCGTGGTGGTGGGTGCCTGTAACCCCAGGTACTTGGGAGGCTGAGGCAGGAGAATCACTTGAACTCCAGAGGTGGAGGTTGCAGTGAGCCGAGATTGCGCCACTGCACTCCAGCCTGAAATGTACAAAGGCTCATACATGCAGAATTGGTATAGATGACCAGTGATGTTAGGAGTCAGAGTTCACCAATTAGATAAAACCAGCTTTCAAATTTGTGTGGCAAAACAGTGTCACCTGCTGAAGGTCCACAGAATGCTTAGCTTCTGCCCTGAAGCACGAGGAGACAAAATAATATGGGCAGGGCAATGACAATCTCTAGAAGGTCACAGTAACTAGCAAATGATGGGAAGGACTTCTTCAGCTCATCAGAGACATTACCGGGCTCTCCTGGAAGGCTTCTGGTAAGCCCAGCCTTGGAGTAGATAAGTTAGAGGGAGGTGATTTCATGAAAGTTGGAAATATCACCAATTGCGTGAGGCAGTCCCTGCTCCCTCTGGGGAAAGCAGCATCTGGGGAACTGTGCTGGGAAGAGGGAGGAAACTCCACGTCAACAGTCACTGAGCTAAAGTCAAACTTTTCTCCTCAAGTTGTTGTAATTGGTTCATGAAGAGCTGGCCCC
>NW_022447122.1:0-2186 GCF_009761245.1 Sapajus apella | reverse complement strand
AACCCTGACTATGTGCCAGGCATAATTCCAAGTATTTTGTTACATTAAATAATAAGACCTGACAGTGTTATGAGTTGACACATTATTATCATCCCATTTTATGAAAGAATTGGAAGCACCTCAGAGAGTTGAGATAACTCGCTGGAAGGCGGAAGCTGGGAAGAGGCAGAGCTGGGATTCAAACTCAGGCCATCTGGTCTGTCTTCAGATAACTTGCTCCTGAAATTAACCTCCAGGTTTCCAGGTTTTCCTTGTAGTCACACCTGTTCTGGGTTAAATAAAAAATAAGAGGAGTTGAAAGACCTTTTCTAAGTAAGAGAAAAAAGAGGTATGGTGATCATTATCATTTGAGTAGCCCATTTTCAATTCTTTTTTCTCATCCTCAGGACCAGGATGGAATCATAATAAGATTTTCACAATGTGAAGCAGGGTTGGCATGGAGGGAAGGGATTATCCTGACTGCACTGCTACTTTGCTTACCTCTTGCTGGTAACTGTTTCCTAGTGGCTTTTGAAAATGATCTGAATCTAGAGTATCTCCTTAAAGAGCTAGGTATAAAATAAATACCAGTCTCCTGGATAGGAAAATCATGTTTCATCTTATCAAAGATGTTGAAATCTTTACAAAAACGCTGATCAAAACTGGTAGATTTTGAGAGGTTGTACCTGGAAAGAGGAAGAGACTCTCTGTCATGTCCTTGGGCCTAGGGAAATCATTGCAACTCATCAGCAGTGGCATCTCTGAGCGTCGCATCCATATTACTAGTATTTATCATAAAAGTCATTATTGGCCAGATGCAGTGGCTCATGCCTGTAATCCCAGCACTTTTGGAGGCTGAGGTCAGCAGATCACTTAAGGTCAGGAGTTGGTGACCAGCCCGGTCAACATGGTGAAACCCTGTCTCCACCAAAAATTCAAAAATTAGCCAAGCATGTGGTGAGTGCCTATAATTGCAGCTACTCAGGAGGTTGAGGCAGGAGAATTGCTTGAACCCAGGAGGGGGAGGCTGTAGTGAGCTGAGATTGCACCAGTGCACTCCAGCCTGGGCAACAGAGTAAGAATCTGTCTCAAAAAAATAAGAAGTCATTACTAATGATCTTATTTGTCATCAGAATCCTGAAATTTCCTACTAACAGATTTAAGAGAACTCAATTAAAAAGTCGTGTACTATATTGTTTTCCAGAAAGGCTGTTACTATGTATAATATTTGATGCACAATGTACTGTCACTAAATATGTCAAACATGTACTAGCATATCTAAAAGCCTTGGATATCTTAAAGAATAGTATTCACATAATGAAACGTAAGGAGAAATAGTGACTCTTCATCTTTCAATCAAATTTAACAAACTTGTGTTGAATATTTAGTATGTACCAGGCACTAGACTTAGATTGACCGAGAATACCAAATAATAAATTATAGCCCTTATAGAGCTTATAGTCTTGTCAGTAAAACAAATAGGTCCACCAATAACTAAATATGATAGGACAAGTGTTACAAAGGGGATTTACACCAAAGACTCAGAGTAGAGAGACATCCAAGACAGACTGGGAGAGTCAGTGAAAGCTACCTGACAGCTGAATATTCACAGTAAGCAAATGTTTGTGTTCAGGATGAAGGGTACTATGTATGAAAGCACAGAAAGGAGAGAGTGGCTTGTTATAAAAATGGCTTTAGGATGGCAATAAAAAGTGGCTATTTGGGTGAAGAAAAGAAGCTGGAGAAATACTTAAGCAAAGTATTTTGAAAAGGGAGCTGATTTTGAAGGGTTGCATGTGCCTTACTAAGGGTAGGCACCTTATCCAGAAGTTAGTGGTGTTTCACTTGTCAGCTTGAAGCAAGATGGTAGCATCAGAATCACCTTTGGGAGGATCACAGTGGCAGCCTTTTGAAGAATGGGTTGGAGAACAAGACCTAAGGCAATATCAGTTGGTATGCTGTGGCATATCCCTAGGAAAGAGATGAGGGCTCAAACCAAGGCAGTAATGGTGAGGAGGAAGGTAAGTGGTCGGTGTGAGAGATGAAGGAGCTGGACTCTATTAGTTTTAAAGACCAGTGGATTGTTGGAAATGAAAGAGAAGTTAGTATTTAGGATGAGCTCAAGGCTTTTAACCTAGGTGATTCACCATTCACCAAGCAAAGAAACAGAAGAATAAGTTTGGGTGGAAAGACACTGATTTCATTGT
>NW_022447121.1:1172-2186 GCF_009761245.1 Sapajus apella | reverse complement strand
CCATAGCAGGCATTTTCCTCTTCTGGAGGTCTCACCTCCCATCAAGGAAGAGTTCCAGATTGCTGTCTGATGTCTGGTCTCTGGACTGAAGGCCATTTCGTGCAAGACTCACAAATGACCATGGGGAAAGGCAGGGGGTATGCATGAGTGGCATGGGCAAGGTGTGAGTTGGGGGATACAAAAGGGAGTGGTGAGGGCTGGGTGCGGTGGCTCACACCTGTAATCCCAGCACTTTGGGAGGCCGAGGTGGGCAGATAACCTTAGGTCAGGAGTTCAAGACCAGCCTGATAACTTGAGCAACATGGAGAAACCCAGCCTCTAATAAAAAATACAAAAATTAGCTGGATCTGGTGGTGAGCGCTTGTGGTCCCAGCTACTTGGGAGGCTAAGGAAGGAGAATCATTTGAACCTGGGATGTGGAGCTTGCAATGAGGCAAGATGGTGCCACTTCACTCCACCCGGGGTGACAGAAGCAGAGAAAAGGAGGGAGGGAGGGAGGAAAGTAAGGAAAGAAGGAGAGGGGGTAGGGAGGGAGGAAGAAAGAAAAAGAAAGAGAGAAAGAAAAACAAAGAAAGGAAGAGAGAGGGAAAGACAGGAAGGAAGGAAGATAAGAGAGAAAGAAAGAGAAAGAGGAAGAGAGAGAGAAAGAAAGAGAAAAACAAAGGAAGAAAGAGAGAGAAAAGAGAGGAAGGGAGGAAGGAAGGAAAGAAGAGAGGGAGGGAGGGAGGGAAGGAAGATAACAGAGAAAAGAAAAAGATACATGCACGCATATGCTCATTGCAGCATGATTCCCAATAGCAAAGACATGAAACCAACTTAAATGCCCATCGATGGTAGACTGATTAAAGAAAATGTGGTACGTATACACCACGGAATATGATGGAGCCATAAAACAGAATGAGGTCATGTCCTTTGCAGCAACATCGATGAAGGTAAAAGCCATTATCTTACGTAAACTAACAGAGGAACAGAAAACCACATACTACATGTTCTCACAAGTAGAAGCTCAACATT
>NW_022447121.1:776-1162 GCF_009761245.1 Sapajus apella | reverse complement strand
AGGAAGGAAGTTGTGGGCTACCCACAAAGTTAGCATCCTTCTACCATTGTAAGAACTAAGCTGAAGGGCTCTAGAATGAATCAGAGAGTTTAGCCTAGAGCTTTGCCTCCCTAGTAGCAGCTGGGGCTGCAATTTGTCCTACTAACCTTTTTCCCTTATAACCTTACAAGTTTCTCCAAAGAGAAAGTCCCATCAGAGTCCTAAAGGAGCCACCCTGAGAAATTATATGAGACAAAACGGCCACAGAAATATGGAGGAATTGTCATGAATGCTGCAGTGCCCAGATCTCTCTGCCCTATTCCCTTCAAGACTCAAGGACATATACCCCGAGCTGGGTATGACCTCGCTGAAAGAGATTACCTCTTCTCCAGTGAATCCCTACCCAA
>NW_022447121.1:0-766 GCF_009761245.1 Sapajus apella | reverse complement strand
TTGACTAACCTATCTTTATCCTCTCCAACACACATAAACCCATCCCAGCTTCCAGTAACCATCATTCTACACTCTACCTTCATGAGGTCAGCATTTTTTGGCTCCAACATATGAGCGAGAACATGTGTTACTTGTCAGGGTCTGCCTTATTTCTCTTACTTTGATGGCCTCCAGTTTCATCCATGTTGCTGCAAATGAAAAGATTTTTATTCTCTCTTACGACTGAACGGAATTCCCTTGAGTATACATACCACATTTTCTTTGCCATTCGTCTGTTGACGGACACAGAGGTTGGCTCGATATTCTAGCTATTGTGAACAGTGCGGCAATAAACCTGGGGTTGCAGGTCTCCCTTTGATATACTGATTCCCTTTTCTTTGGAGAAATACCCAGGAGTGGGATTTCTGGATCGTATGGTAGTTCATTTTTAGTTGTTTGAGAACTCTCTATACTGCTTACCTTCATAGCTGTACTAAATTACACTCCCATCAACAGTATGTAAGAGTTCCCTTTTCTCAGCATCCTTGCAAGCATTTATGGTAGTTTTAATAATAGCTCTCCTAACTGGGGAAGATGACAACCCTGATTATTAGTGACGCTGACGATATTTTTCATAGACCTGTTGGCCATGTATACTTTAATTCTTATGACTTAAAAACACACATACAATATAACCCAGTCAGTTAGGCATGGATATGATAACTATGAGATCGACTAACCCTGGGAAGTGGCAGGACCTGACCTATGCAAATGCCGTATCTTCCTG
>NW_022447120.1:1098-2186 GCF_009761245.1 Sapajus apella | reverse complement strand
TTTCTCCTGTGGTTTAGATGCGATCTTACCGGTAATTCTTATGAGCCTGTATATGGCTGGAAATATCTCTTTCCAGATTCTCCAAAGAAAGCGTTTCTTAACTGCTACATTCACGCATCTGTTTACCTCTGTAAATTGTATATACACCTTGACAATCATTCTGCTACATAGCCCCGTTTTTGTTTTAGAGCCAGATATTTCTCATTACATCCTATACTCCCATTCACTTAGGAATATCGAAAGGCAGCTTTTAGAAGAAACCGATTTCTAAATCGCTGTATCGAAACATAGATGCAACTTCCTATGGTGAACGAACACACAGCAGAGAAGCTTGAAACGGACGCTTCTCCTGTGGTTTACACGCTGCCTTAACGCTATTGCTTATGTGCCGGTATATGGCTGGAAATATCTCTTTCCAAATTCTCCAAAGAAATGGTTTCTGAGCTAATACATTCACACTTCTGTTAACCTCTGTAAGTTGAATATACACCTTAAGAATCATTCTGCTACATAGCTCCATTTTTGTTTTAGAGCCAGATATTTCTCATTACACCCTATACTCCCATTGATTCAGGAATATCAAAACGCAGCTTTAAGAAACAACGTGTTCCTAACTCGCTGCATCTAATCATAGATGCAATTTCATAATGTGAACGAACACACAGAAGAGCAGTTTGAAAGAGTCGTTTCTCTTGTGCATTAGACGCGACCTTTCCGCTAATTCTTATGAGCCTGTATATGGCTGGAAATATCTCTTTCCGGATTCTCCAAAGAAAGGGCTTCTCAACTCCTATATTCACACATCTGTTTAACTCTGTAAGTTGAATATACACCTTGACAATCATTCTGCTACATAGCTCCGTTTTTGTTTTAGAGCCAGATATTTCTCATTACATCCTATAACGCACATTCACTCAGGAATATCCAAACGCAGCTTTTAGAAGAAACGTGTTTCTAACTCGATGAATCTAAACATAGATGCAACTTCCTAATGTGAACGAACACACAGAAGAGCAGTTTGAAAGAGACATTTCTCCTGTGGTTTAGTCGTGATCTTAGTGCCAATTCTTTTTTTTTTTTTTTTTTTT
>NW_022447120.1:0-998 GCF_009761245.1 Sapajus apella | reverse complement strand
TTTTTTTTTTTTTTTTTTTTTTTCAGACGGAGTTTCACTCATGTTACCCAGTCTGGAGTGCAATGGCAAGATCTCCGTCTCCTGGGTTCAGGCAATTCTCTTGCCTCAGCTTCATGAGTAGCTGGGATTACAGGCACACGCCACCATGCCCAGCTAATGTTTTGTATTTTTAGTAGAGACGGGGTTTCTCCATGTTGACTAGGATGGTCTCGATCTCTTGACCTCGTGATCCACCTGCCTTGGCCTCCAAAAGTGCTGGGATTACAGGCTTGAGCCACCGCGCCAGGCGTCTTACCGCCAATTCTTATGAGCCTGTATATGGCCGGAAATATCCCTTCCCAAATTATCCAAAAACAGGGTTTCCCAACTGCTACATCCACACATCTGTTTAACTCTGTAAGTTGAATATACACCTTGACAATCATTCTGCTACAAACCTCCGTTTTTGTTTTAGAGCCAGATATTTCTCGTTACATCCTACACTCCCATTCACTCAGGAACATCCAAACGCAGCTTTTAGAAGAAACTTGTTTCTAACTCGCTGAATCCAACCATAGATGCAACTTCCTAAGGTGAATGAACACATAGCAAAGAAGCTTGAAACAGACGTTTCTCCTGTGGTTCACAGACGATCTTACTGCTAATTATTATGAGCCTGTCTATGGCTGGAAATATATCTTTCCAGAATCTCCAAATAAGGGTTTCTGAACTGCTACATTCACACATCTGTTTAACTCTTTAAGTTGAATATACACCTTGACAATCATTCTGCTCCATAGCCCCGTTTTTGTTTTAGAGCCAGATATTTATCATTACATCCTACAATCCCATTCACTCAGGAATATTGAATCGCAGCTTTTAGAAGAAACGTGTTTCTAACTCGCTGAATCTAATCATAGATGCAACTTCCTAAGGTTAACGAACACACAGCAAAGAAGTTTGAAATAGACGTTTCTCCTGTGGTTTAGATGCGATCTTACCGGTAATTCTTATGAGCC
>NW_022447119.1:646-2186 GCF_009761245.1 Sapajus apella | reverse complement strand
CTCCTGAGTAGCTGGGATTACAGGCACGCACCACCATGCCCAGCTAATTTTTTGTAGTTTTAGTAGAGACGAGGTTTCACCGTGTTGACTAGGATGGTCTCGATCTTTTGACCTCATGATCCACCCGCCTAGGCCTCCAAAAGTGCTGGGATTACAGGCGTGAGCCACCACGCCCGGCCTGTTGCCATGTATCTTAATGGCCACATAGTAACTAATGTGCTTCAGATACCCAAAATGTTCAGTGTTAAATGGATAAATAATTAGATGGAAATTTAATTAGCTAACCTTCCTAGCACATGTCCATTGCTGCACATATTCATATCTCCCATTGCAAGCTTTCAAGTAGGTTTGAACTATTCGTAGTCACAATTTGTGTTTATTAATCATTAGGAAAAGGCTAATTAAACCCAAGGTGTGCAACAATTGCACATCTACTAGAATTCTAGAAATTAACAACAAAAGTGAAACAAATGAAAAAATGCAGACTAAGGGCTGCCAAGGATGAAGAGCTGAAGCTCTCGCAGGTTGCTGGTGGGCAGGCGGCGGTATCTTATGGAGTTAAACATGCACTTACCATACAACCTAGCAATCCTATTCCTGTGTATTTAAGTAGGAAAAATGAAAACAGATGTTTATAGGAAGACCCACCTAAAACGTGTACAGCAGGCTAATTCATAATCAGCAAAACCTGGAGACTGCATGCCTCTTTCATGTGGTCATTGAAGAAACACGTTTTCATGCGTTCATACAGAGTTCCTGTTCCAATGGGTCTGGTATGGGCCAAATAATTTGAATTTCTATCAAGTTTTCCGGAGATGTTAAAACCGTTGCTTTGGAAACCAGACAATGAGCACATTGATTTAGAACATAATTAGTAATGAGCTTAGGTGGTCGCTCCCTCAACCTACTTCTTTACAATGGTGCCAATGTATACAAGTATTTGTACAATGATGTGTTAGGTGAGATGAAAACAATTTCCGACTTTCCAAAATGAACATATTTTGAAGATGACCCAGAAAGATCCTCCCATAAAGAAGGAACAAAGATAGATATGTCAAAATATGAACTTAATGCTTTAAGCATTTAAAATGAAAGACAAGGTTGACATTGGGTCTCCAAAGACCAAGGGGGAGTTTGTATTATGTGTGTGCACACACACACTGAGATACACACTCACACCCACCCATCCACAAACTCACATCCACATGCTACAAACATTCACACATACACACTCATATGCAAATTATCACTCAAACAAACATACACGGATTTTCACTCTCATGTCCACACACACCACACCACATAAAATACACATTCTCACAAACACACACACTCTTACACCCACATACACATACATACCACATATACACACCATGCATACAAACTCTCTTTCAGACACACATGTCCTCAAGATGAACCAGAACAGGAAATCTGGCTGAGAAAGGGAGCATCGCCTACAGCCTTTCATTATACTTAGAGAAAGACTGAACATGGATACAACTGGAAAGATGCAGCACTGTGTGTGGCAATCTGGGATCCC
>NW_022447119.1:0-546 GCF_009761245.1 Sapajus apella | reverse complement strand
AATAACAATAGTGCAGTCCATTGATTCCTCTTTAAATGCTGGAGTTCTGTCTCATACTTCATTTCCAGCATCACACAGAACAAAGATTTGCCTCATCAATGTTATTGGGTGACTGATTATTTTTATCAACTAAACTGGAACTTTATAGAATAGTATATTATCTTAATAACCCTGCAAACTTTGTGACACTTTACTTCAGCATTTATCTTAATTTTTGTATTGTTTTCTTGGCAATATAAAACAGAAACACGAAGCTTGCTAGTGACATGTGAAAAGCTTCAGACATGAACTGAACTTGGCAAGACTCATGAACTACATTACTGAGCTATTTGAGTTGACTCATTGCTGAGAATCACCGTGAATCTTCCTGCAAATGCTCTCATTTCCTTTAAATTCCAGTGACTCGCTATTGGCTCTCGTGCTGTGCTTTCTGGCCAGGTACCTGGAAAATGTGCACAATGGACATATGAAAGATAATTAACTATTTGTTTTGCTGGCTCAGTGGTGGAGTGAATTAAGATAATTCTAGAGTCCCATAAATGTAGA
>NW_022447118.1:0-2187 GCF_009761245.1 Sapajus apella | reverse complement strand
ATGCGAACGTAAAGCTAATTCTAAGGAGCCTGTATATGACTGGAAATATCTCTTTCCAGATTCTCCAAAGAAAGGGTTAGTGAACTGCTACATTCACAAAATTGTATAACTATGTAAGTTTAATATACACCTTGACTATCATTCTGCTACATACCTCCATTGTTGTTTTAGAGCACGATATTTCTCATTACACCCTGTAATCCAATTCACTCAGGAATATCCAAACGCCGCTTTTTGGAGAAACGTGTTTCTAACTCGCTGAATCTAAACATTGATGCAACTTCCTAAGGTGAACGAACACACAGCAGAGCAGTTTGAAAGAGACGTTTCTCCTGTGGTTTAGACGCGATCTTACCGCTAAATCTTATGAGCCTGTATATAGCTGGAATTATCTCTTTCCGTATTCTCCAAAGAAAGTGATTCTCAACTGCTACATTCCCACGTCTGTTTATCTCTGAAAGTTGAACACACACCTTGACAATCATTCTGCTACATAGCTCCGTTTTTGTTTTAGAGCCCGATATTTCTGATTAAACCCTATACTCCCATTCACTCAGGAACATCCAAACGCAGCTTTTTGGAGAAACGTGTTTCTAACTTGCAGAATCTAAACATAGATGCAATTTCCTAAGGTGAACGAACACTCAGTGGAGCATTTTGAAAGAGACGTTTCTCGTATGGTTTAGATACGTTCTTAAAGCTAATTCTTAAGAGTCTGTATATGGCTGGAAATATCTCTTTCCAGATTCTCCAAAGAAAGTTTTTCTGAACTGCTACATACACACATCTGTTTAACTCTCTAAGTTGAATATACACCTTGACAATCATTCTGCTACGTAGCTCCGTTATTGTTTTAGAGCCCGATATTTCTCATTACACTCTATACTCTCATTCACTCAGGAATCTCCAAAAGCGGCTTTTTGAGAAACGTGTTTCTAACTCGCTGAATCTAAACATAGATGCAACTTCCTAAGGTCAAAGAACACACAGCAGAGCAGTTTGAAAGGTACGTTTCTAATGTGATTTAGACGCGATCTTTTAGCATTCTTGAGAGTCTGAATATTGCTGGAAATATCTCTTTCCAGATTCTCCAAGGAAAGGGTTTCTGAACTGCTACATTCACAAATCTGCTTAACTCTGTAAGTTGAACATACACCTTGACAATCATTCTGCTACATAGCTCCGTTATTGTTTTAGAGCCAGATATTTCTCATTAAACCCTATACTCCAATTTATTCAGGAATATCCAAACGCAGCCTTTTGAAGAAACGTGTTTCTAAGTCGCTGAATCTAAACATAGATGCAACTTACTAAGGTGAACGAACACACAGTGGAGCAGTTTGGAAGAGACGTTTCTCGTATGATTTAGATGCGATCTTAAATTTAATTCTTAGGAGTCTGTATATGGCTGGAAATATCTCTTTCCAGATTCTCCAAAGAAATGGGTAGTGAAATGCTACCTGCACACAATTGTTTTACTCTGTAAGTTTAATATACACCCTGAAAATCATTCTACTACATAGCTCCTCTTTTGTTTTAGAGCCAGATATTTCTCATTACACCCATTATTCCCATTCACTCAGGAATATCCAAACGCAGCTTTTAGAAGAAACGTGTTTCTAATTCGCTGAATCTAAACATAGATGCAACTTCCGAAGGTGAACGAACACAGAGCAGTTTGAAAGAGACGTTTCACCTGTGGTTTAGACGCGATCTTTAAGCTAAATCTTATGAGCCTGTATATGGCTGGAAATATGTCTTTTCAGATTCTCCAAAGAAAGGTTTTCTGAACTGCTACATTCACATACCTGTTTAACTCTCTAAGTTGAATACACACCTTGACAATCATTCTGCTACATAGCTCCGTTTTTGTTTTAGAGCCCGATATTTCTCATTACACCCTATACTCCCCTTCACTAAGGAATATCCAAACGCCGCTATTTGGAGAAACGTGTTTCTATCTCGCTGAATCTAAACATGGATGCAACTTCCGAAGGTGAACAAACACACAGCGGAGCAGTTTGTAAGAGACGTTTCTCCTGTGATTTAGATGCGATCTTAAAGATAATTCTTAGAAGCCTGTATATGGCTGGAAATATCTCTTTCCAGGTTATCTAAAGAAAGGTTTTCTGAACTGCTACATTCACACAATTGTTTAATTCTGTAAGCTTAATATACACCTTGACA
>NW_022447117.1:0-2187 GCF_009761245.1 Sapajus apella | reverse complement strand
CAGGTGAGGGCCGTTCCCTGCGTCACCGGATTTGGGAATCTTTGGGATTTTCCCATAACACATTTTTCCCTGAGTGTTTTTCTTCAGTTTCTCTGAGTTCAGGGGACACAGCTCCGTCGCTGGTGTTCCCAGCCAGGGGGTGTTTTCCACCCAAAAGCAGTTCATAGGGTCCCCGGCAAGTCAACTCAACACACACCCCGTTTTATTCCCCATAAACCGTTGATTTTCCGGCGAGATGGATGCTGGTAATATCAGCTTTCAAAATGACAGATGAACATCGCCAGTTAATCAGCGCGATGAGCAGATAAATATCTGTAATTCGATCAGAAGACTAATTTATTTTCCGATAATGCGATTTGCGAATGCGAGTGATTAAGTAATTAGCTCCCATCTCCACGGGTTTCCGGCTCAGTCACGCGTCCTCCTCTTGTGGACGCCTCTGGAGCTGACATTTGCTTGTCCTGCTGGGTTCTCAGCCTGTCCTGGACAGTTGAAATGTTCCGGAATGTTCTTTCCTTCCCACCACACGTTCACGTTCCTGGCTGTGCAGACACGCCTTCCCCAGACAGGACAACCCAGCTTGGTATCCCTAAATTCCTTCTCACAGATATCATTCATTTGCAGATGAACCAGGAGCATTGTAAAACAATTTTAAAAGGAAAAAGAAAATCGGGGTGTACTTGCTCATGAATGTCACCCCAGCACTTTGTCGCCTGAGGTCAGGAGTTCAAGACCAGCCTGGCCAACACGGTGAAACCCCGTCTCTACTAAAGATACAAAGAAAAAAAAAATTAGCCAGGCGCGGTGGCAGGTGTCTGTAATTCACAGCTACTCGGGAGGCTGAGGAAGACGAATTGTCTGAACTTGAACCCTGGAGGTGGAGGTGGCAGTGAGCTGAGATCATCCCACTGTACTCCAGCCTCGGTGACAGAGTGACACCCTCTGTCAATTAAAAAAAAAAAACAAATAGAAAGAAAATGTGGTTTATATACCCCATGGAATACTACGCAGCCATGAAAAAGAAGAAAACATGTTTTCCGGCAAGTTGGATGGAGCTGGAGAGGCCTGTCCTAAGTAGAGTAAGTCAGGAACAGAAAGAAAAATACCACAGGTTGTGATTTATTAGAAGAAGCTGCACGATGAGTGCTCAAGAGCGTACAAAATAAAATAATTGACAGTGTAGACGCAGAATTTCGGAAGATGGGGGACGAGAGACATGAAAAATTACCTACTGGGGTTCCACGTACTAGTGTACGCAGTTAACGGGTGCACTAGTCCAGGCGTGGTGGGGGGCACCTGTGATCCCAGCTACTGGGGAGGCTGAGGCAGGAAAACCTTGGTGGAATGAACAGAAAAACCCGAAATAGCGATGATTCCATAAGACACGTCCCGATTTAATCAGCCTTCTTGAAACCCGACGGTGAGGCCGGGCCCGGGGGCCCACGCCTGTCACCCCAGCACTTTGGGAGACCGAGGTGCGCGGATCACCCGAGGTCAGGAGTTCGAGACCGGCCTGGCCAACATGGCAAAACCCCGTCTCTACTAAAAATACAGAAGTTAGCCGGGCATGGTGGCGGGCACCTGTCATCCCAGCTACTCGGGAGGCTGAGGCAGGAGAATCGCTTGAACCCGGGAAGCGGAGGCTGCGGTGAGCCGAGATCGCGCCACTGCGCTCCAGCCTGGGTGACAAAGTGACATGCCATCTAATAAATAAATAAACAAATGAAAAAGAAATCTGGTTTTCCTGGAAAGGTTTTTTGCTCATTCAAGTTCATTTCTTTTCTGCACTCTGCCCCGGCCCCCGCGGTGCGTGTATAAGAGACCCTAAGACAACTCCTCGTGGCCTGGGACCCCTTCAGAAAACAGAAAAGGCGCCACGATTCCCATTTTGGGAAATATCTGTTTTCCTTATGGAACCCCTGGAATTAAAAATAAATAAGTGGTCAGGTGAGCTGGCTCACGCCTATAATCCCAGAACTTTTGGAGGCCGAGGCAGGTGGATCACCAGACGTCAGGAGTTCAAGACCTGCCTGCCCAACACGGTGAAACCCCATCTGTACTAAAAATACAAAAATTGGCCGGGCGTGGTGGCGGGCGCCTGTAGTCCCAGGTACTCAGGAGGCAGGAGAGTCGCTTGAACCCGGGAGGCGGAGGTTGCAGTGAGCCGAGATCACGCCACTGCACTCC
>NW_022447116.1:0-2187 GCF_009761245.1 Sapajus apella | reverse complement strand
CTTTTTAGGTTTTATAAGTCTGTACACTTCTCCTCTTAGCTTCTGTTGAATCCATAATCTACCACAAAGTTTGTTAAATTGCATCATGAGACCAGCCCTCCCTCCCTCCTGCCCCTTGATTATTCCGGGACTGGCCTTCTTGTAACGCTTCAGCTTGTTTTCTGTCATATTTATCTTTCTCTCTACCTTACAGCTCATGCTGCGCAGGTCACCTGTGTTGCTGCTTCTCCCCACAAGGATTCTGTGTTTCTTTCATGCAGTGAGGTGAGAGAGCTCCTTCTTCCCTAAACACACTCCAGCCCTCCGCAGGCCACAGTCTCTAGTGTGGAGATTTTCTGGCCTACATCTGCCCCTTTGGATTGTGAAGTCCTTTTTCTGTTCCGCCTCCCTATAGGACAATAGAATTTTACTTTGGGATACCCGCTGTCCCAAGCCAGCATCACAGATTGGTGAGTCTGAGATTCATTGGTGGGAGAATAGAACTTGGAACCCCAATAGAAGAGACTTTCTTTGGCCAGTGTCAAAGCAAATTTGCCCGATGCCTGATCTAGTTACTGTGACATGAGTGACATAATCTCCTTCTTTTCCACTGAGGCTCTGCTAACCCCATTCTGTGCAGTGAATACCAAGAGGAAGGACCAGTTCCTGGGTGGGTTATTTACTTTATTAGATGGGAGGACAAAGGGGCCAGAATTGTTATCTTCGTGATTTGTGTTTGAAACTGGCCTGTGACTCATGTCCAGAAAGGGCAGGAGGCTGGTGGATAAATGGTTATGAGGCTGAAGGATGAGACACTGTTGCCTCAGCAGGGTTTGGGAAATCCAATAAAGGTGCTCCCAGGATTTAGAGTGATGTCACTTGAGAAACTGCTTCTTCTGGGCTCCGAGTTTTAGTACAGACCCTCTTTTTGCAGGCTGCAGTGCCTCTGGCTCCCTTCCTACCTCACTGGCTTGGCATCCTCAGCAAAGTGAAGTCTTTGTCTTTGGTAAGGCAGCATGTCAGACTTCATATTGACTCTGGGAAAGGGAAGGAGGAGAGAAAAAGAGCTGACTCCGCAATGCACAAGGCTCTTGGTGCTGAGTCTTATCAGCCCTCATGAACACTAGATGAATTATGAATTAAGGGTGGGGAGGTGGGAGTGATGCTAATGTAGTCTTACTGTAGCTTTGGAGAACATTTTTTTTTCCCCAGTGGATTTGATTTTTGATTGATTGATCCAGCTGCTGTATTCTGGGCATGGCTAGAAGTCAGTGAGCCACAAAGCAAGTGGGTTGCTATATAGGGATTTCTGTTCGACTGTGGGTAGGTGTAGGGCTATTGTGATGAGGCTGAGCATATGGTGACATAGTTTGTGGTTAAAATAGTAACTCCTTCATTCATTAATTTAATTTTCACAATTGTCCAGTGACTTCTTATTCCTACTTTGCAAAAGAGAAAACTGATGCACCAAAACAGAAAACTGACTTTGGCACCAAGTCCATGCTCTTAACCACTATGACATGTTCCTTCTCTTCTACAGGGGATGAAAATGGGATGGTCTCCCTTGTCGACACCAAGAGTACAAGCTGTGTCCTGAGCTCAGCTGTACACTCCCAGTGTGTCACTGGGCTGGTGTTCTCACCACACAGGTACTGGTCTTTGTTATCAGGGGCCTGATGGGTATGAATGGGAACAGTGAGGGGGTGTGGGTATATTTTCAAAGCATTAGCTGATTAAGTAGTTCTTTAAAGCAGACAATGTTCTAGCTGAGGTTTGGGAACATCAAAGGTCTTCAAAGGGCTCTTAAGTGTGAAGGAGCAGCTGCAGGCCAGAAAATCTCCACACTAGAGACTGTGGCCTATGGAGGGCTGGAGTGTGTTTAGGGAAGAAGGAGGTTTCTCTCACCTCACTGCATGAAAGAAACACAGAATCCTTGTGGAGAGAAGCAGCAACACAGGTGACCTGCGCAGCATGAGCTGTAAAGTAGAGAGAAAGATAAATATGACAGAAAACAAGCTGAAGCGTTATTAGAAGGCCAGCCCAGGAATAATCAAGGGGCAGGAGGGAGGGAGGGCTGGTCTCATGATGCAATTTAACAAATTTTAGATTAGTGGTAGATTATGGATGCGACAGAAGTGTGCGGACTTATAAAACCTAAAAAGCTTTGTAAAAAAATGTATTAGTAAAGACAATGAATGAGAAATTAGG
>NW_022447115.1:0-2187 GCF_009761245.1 Sapajus apella | reverse complement strand
CTTTTTAGGTTTTATAAGTCTGTACACTTCTCCTCTTAGCTTCTGTTGAATCCATAATCTACCACAAAGTTTGTTAAATTGCATCATGAGACCAGCCCTCCCTCCCTCCTGCCCCTTGATTATTCCGGGACTGGCCTTCTTGTAACGCTTCAGCTTGTTTTCTGTCATATTTATCTTTCTCTCTACCTTACAGCTCATGCTGCGCAGGTCACCTGTGTTGCTGCTTCTCCCCACAAGGATTCTGTGTTTCTTTCATGCAGTGAGGTGAGAGAGCTCCTTCTTCCCTAAACACACTCCAGCCCTCCGCAGGCCACAGTCTCTAGTGTGGAGATTTTCTGGCCTACATCTGCCCCTTTGGATTGTGAAGTCCTTTTTCTGTTCCGCCTCCCTATAGGACAATAGAATTTTACTTTGGGATACCCGCTGTCCCAAGCCAGCATCACAGATTGGTGAGTCTGAGATTCATTGGTGGGAGAATAGAACTTGGAACCCCAATAGAAGAGACTTTCTTTGGCCAGTGTCAAAGCAAATTTGCCCGATGCCTGATCTAGTTACTGTGACATGAGTGACATAATCTCCTTCTTTTCCACTGAGGCTCTGCTAACCCCATTCTGTGCAGTGAATACCAAGAGGAAGGACCAGTTCCTGGGTGGGTTATTTACTTTATTAGATGGGAGGACAAAGGGGCCAGAATTGTTATCTTCGTGATTTGTGTTTGAAACTGGCCTGTGACTCATGTCCAGAAAGGGCAGGAGGCTGGTGGATAAATGGTTATGAGGCTGAAGGATGAGACACTGTTGCCTCAGCAGGGTTTGGGAAATCCAATAAAGGTGCTCCCAGGATTTAGAGTGATGTCACTTGAGAAACTGCTTCTTCTGGGCTCCGAGTTTTAGTACAGACCCTCTTTTTGCAGGCTGCAGTGCCTCTGGCTCCCTTCCTACCTCACTGGCTTGGCATCCTCAGCAAAGTGAAGTCTTTGTCTTTGGTAAGGCAGCATGTCAGACTTCATATTGACTCTGGGAAAGGGAAGGAGGAGAGAAAAAGAGCTGACTCCGCAATGCACAAGGCTCTTGGTGCTGAGTCTTATCAGCCCTCATGAACACTAGATGAATTATGAATTAAGGGTGGGGAGGTGGGAGTGATGCTAATGTAGTCTTACTGTAGCTTTGGAGAACATTTTTTTTTCCCCAGTGGATTTGATTTTTGATTGATTGATCCAGCTGCTGTATTCTGGGCATGGCTAGAAGTCAGTGAGCCACAAAGCAAGTGGGTTGCTATATAGGGATTTCTGTTCGACTGTGGGTAGGTGTAGGGCTATTGTGATGAGGCTGAGCATATGGTGACATAGTTTGTGGTTAAAATAGTAACTCCTTCATTCATTAATTTAATTTTCACAATTGTCCAGTGACTTCTTATTCCTACTTTGCAAAAGAGAAAACTGATGCACCAAAACAGAAAACTGACTTTGGCACCAAGTCCATGCTCTTAACCACTATGACATGTTCCTTCTCTTCTACAGGGGATGAAAATGGGATGGTCTCCCTTGTCGACACCAAGAGTACAAGCTGTGTCCTGAGCTCAGCTGTACACTCCCAGTGTGTCACTGGGCTGGTGTTCTCACCACACAGGTACTGGTCTTTGTTATCAGGGGCCTGATGGGTATGAATGGGAACAGTGAGGGGGTGTGGGTATATTTTCAAAGCATTAGCTGATTAAGTAGTTCTTTAAAGCAGACAATGTTCTAGCTGAGGTTTGGGAACATCAAAGGTCTTCAAAGGGCTCTTAAGTGTGAAGGAGCAGCTGCAGGCCAGAAAATCTCCACACTAGAGACTGTGGCCTATGGAGGGCTGGAGTGTGTTTAGGGAAGAAGGAGGTTTCTCTCACCTCACTGCATGAAAGAAACACAGAATCCTTGTGGAGAGAAGCAGCAACACAGGTGACCTGCGCAGCATGAGCTGTAAAGTAGAGAGAAAGATAAATATGACAGAAAACAAGCTGAAGCGTTATTAGAAGGCCAGCCCAGGAATAATCAAGGGGCAGGAGGGAGGGAGGGCTGGTCTCATGATGCAATTTAACAAATTTTAGATTAGTGGTAGATTATGGATGCGACAGAAGTGTGCGGACTTATAAAACCTAAAAAGCTTTGTAAAAAAATGTATTAGTAAAGACAATGAATGAGAAATTAGG
>NW_022447114.1:0-2187 GCF_009761245.1 Sapajus apella | reverse complement strand
CCTAATTTCTCATTCATTGTCTTTACTAATACATTTTTTTACAAAGCTTTTTAGGTTTTATAAGTCCGCACACTTCTGTCGCATCCATAATCTACCACTAATCTAAAATTTGTTAAATTGCATCATGAGACCAGCCCTCCCTCCCTCCTGCCCCTTGATTATTCCTGGGCTGGCCTTCTAATAACGCTTCAGCTTGTTTTCTGTCATATTTATCTTTCTCTCTACTTTACAGCTCATGCTGCGCAGGTCACCTGTGTTGCTGCTTCTCTCCACAAGGATTCTGTGTTTCTTTCATGCAGTGAGGTGAGAGAAACCTCCTTCTTCCCTAAACACACTCCAGCCCTCCATAGGCCACAGTCTCTAGTGTGGAGATTTTCTGGCCTGCAGCTGCTCCTTCACACTTAAGAGCCCTTTGAAGACCTTTGATGTTCCCAAACCTCAGCTAGAACATTGTCTGCTTTAAAGAACTACTTAATCAGCTAATGCTTTGAAAATATACCCACACCCCCTCACTGTTCCCATTCATACCCATCAGGCCCCTGATAACAAAGACCAGTACCTGTGTGGTGAGAACACCAGCCCAGTGACACACTGGGAGTGTACAGCTGAGCTCAGGACACAGCTTGTACTCTTGGTGTCGACAAGGGAGACCATCCCATTTTCATCCCCTGTAGAAGAGAAGGAACATGTCATAGTGGTTAAGAGCATGGACTTGGTGCCAAAGTCAGTTTTCTGTTTTGGTGCATCAGTTTTCTCTTTTGCAAAGTAGGAATAAGAAGTCACTGGACAATTGTGAAAATTAAATTAATGAATGAAGGAGTTACTATTTTAACCACAAACTATGTCACCATATGCTCAGCCTCATCACAATAGCCCTACACCTACCCACAGTCGAACAGAAATCCCTATATAGCAACCCACTTGCTTTGTGGCTCACTGACTTCTAGCCATGCCCAGAATACAGCAGCTGGATCAATCAATCAAAAATCAAATCCACTGGGGAAAAAAAAATGTTCTCCAAAGCTACAGTAAGACTACATTAGCATCACTCCCACCTCCCCACCCTTAATTCATAATTCATCTAGTGTTCATGAGGGCTGATAAGACTCAGCACCAAGAGCCTTGTGCATTGCGGAGTCAGCTCTTTTTCTCTCCTCCTTCCCTTTCCCAGAGTCAATATGAAGTCTGACATGCTGCCTTACCAAAGACAAAGACTTCACTTTGCTGAGGATGCCAAGCCAGTGAGGTAGGAAGGGAGCCAGAGGCACTGCAGCCTGCAAAAAGAGGGTCTGTACTAAAACTCGGAGCCCAGAAGAAGCAGTTTCTCAAGTGACATCACTCTAAATCCTGGGAGCACCTTTATTGGATTTCCCAAACCCTGCTGAGGCAACAATGTCTCATCCTTCAGCCTCATAACCATTTATCCACCAGCCTCCTGCCCTTTCTGGACATGAGTCACAGGCCAGTTTCAAACACAAATCACGAAGATAACAATTCTGGCCCCTTTGTCCTCCCATCTAATAAAGTAAATAACCCACCCAGGAACTGGTCCTTCCTCTTGGTATTCACTGCACAGAATGGGGTTAGCAGAGCCTCAGTGGAAAAGAAGGAGATTATGTCACTCATGTCACAGTAACTAGATCAGGCATCGGGCAAATTTGCTTTGACACTGGCCAAAGAAAGTCTCTTCTATTGGGGTTCCAAGTTCTATTCTCCCACCAATGAATCTCAGACTCACCAATCTGTGATGCTGGCTTGGGACAGCGGGTATCCCAAAGTAAAATTCTATTGTCCTATAGGGAGGCGGAACAGAAAAAGGACTTCACAATCCAAAGGGGCAGATGTAGGCCAGAAAATCTCCACACTAGAGACTGTGGCCTGCGGAGGGCTGGAGTGTGTTTAGGGAAGAAGGAGCTCTCTCACCTCACTGCATGAAAGAAACACAGAATCCTTGTGGGGAGAAGCAGCAACACAGGTGACCTGCGCAGCATGAGCTGTAAGGTAGAGAGAAAGATAAATATGACAGAAAACAAGCTGAAGCGTTACAAGAAGGCCAGTCCCGGAATAATCAAGGGGCAGGAGGGAGGGAGGGCTGGTCTCATGATGCAATTTAACAAACTTTGTGGTAGATTATGGATTCAACAGAAGCTAAGAGGAGAAGTGTACAGACTTATAAAACCTAAAAAG
>NW_022447113.1:0-2187 GCF_009761245.1 Sapajus apella | reverse complement strand
CCTAATTTCTCATTCATTGTCTTTACTAATACATTTTTTTACAAAGCTTTTTAGGTTTTATAAGTCCGCACACTTCTGTCGCATCCATAATCTACCACTAATCTAAAATTTGTTAAATTGCATCATGAGACCAGCCCTCCCTCCCTCCTGCCCCTTGATTATTCCTGGGCTGGCCTTCTAATAACGCTTCAGCTTGTTTTCTGTCATATTTATCTTTCTCTCTACTTTACAGCTCATGCTGCGCAGGTCACCTGTGTTGCTGCTTCTCTCCACAAGGATTCTGTGTTTCTTTCATGCAGTGAGGTGAGAGAAACCTCCTTCTTCCCTAAACACACTCCAGCCCTCCATAGGCCACAGTCTCTAGTGTGGAGATTTTCTGGCCTGCAGCTGCTCCTTCACACTTAAGAGCCCTTTGAAGACCTTTGATGTTCCCAAACCTCAGCTAGAACATTGTCTGCTTTAAAGAACTACTTAATCAGCTAATGCTTTGAAAATATACCCACACCCCCTCACTGTTCCCATTCATACCCATCAGGCCCCTGATAACAAAGACCAGTACCTGTGTGGTGAGAACACCAGCCCAGTGACACACTGGGAGTGTACAGCTGAGCTCAGGACACAGCTTGTACTCTTGGTGTCGACAAGGGAGACCATCCCATTTTCATCCCCTGTAGAAGAGAAGGAACATGTCATAGTGGTTAAGAGCATGGACTTGGTGCCAAAGTCAGTTTTCTGTTTTGGTGCATCAGTTTTCTCTTTTGCAAAGTAGGAATAAGAAGTCACTGGACAATTGTGAAAATTAAATTAATGAATGAAGGAGTTACTATTTTAACCACAAACTATGTCACCATATGCTCAGCCTCATCACAATAGCCCTACACCTACCCACAGTCGAACAGAAATCCCTATATAGCAACCCACTTGCTTTGTGGCTCACTGACTTCTAGCCATGCCCAGAATACAGCAGCTGGATCAATCAATCAAAAATCAAATCCACTGGGGAAAAAAAAATGTTCTCCAAAGCTACAGTAAGACTACATTAGCATCACTCCCACCTCCCCACCCTTAATTCATAATTCATCTAGTGTTCATGAGGGCTGATAAGACTCAGCACCAAGAGCCTTGTGCATTGCGGAGTCAGCTCTTTTTCTCTCCTCCTTCCCTTTCCCAGAGTCAATATGAAGTCTGACATGCTGCCTTACCAAAGACAAAGACTTCACTTTGCTGAGGATGCCAAGCCAGTGAGGTAGGAAGGGAGCCAGAGGCACTGCAGCCTGCAAAAAGAGGGTCTGTACTAAAACTCGGAGCCCAGAAGAAGCAGTTTCTCAAGTGACATCACTCTAAATCCTGGGAGCACCTTTATTGGATTTCCCAAACCCTGCTGAGGCAACAATGTCTCATCCTTCAGCCTCATAACCATTTATCCACCAGCCTCCTGCCCTTTCTGGACATGAGTCACAGGCCAGTTTCAAACACAAATCACGAAGATAACAATTCTGGCCCCTTTGTCCTCCCATCTAATAAAGTAAATAACCCACCCAGGAACTGGTCCTTCCTCTTGGTATTCACTGCACAGAATGGGGTTAGCAGAGCCTCAGTGGAAAAGAAGGAGATTATGTCACTCATGTCACAGTAACTAGATCAGGCATCGGGCAAATTTGCTTTGACACTGGCCAAAGAAAGTCTCTTCTATTGGGGTTCCAAGTTCTATTCTCCCACCAATGAATCTCAGACTCACCAATCTGTGATGCTGGCTTGGGACAGCGGGTATCCCAAAGTAAAATTCTATTGTCCTATAGGGAGGCGGAACAGAAAAAGGACTTCACAATCCAAAGGGGCAGATGTAGGCCAGAAAATCTCCACACTAGAGACTGTGGCCTGCGGAGGGCTGGAGTGTGTTTAGGGAAGAAGGAGCTCTCTCACCTCACTGCATGAAAGAAACACAGAATCCTTGTGGGGAGAAGCAGCAACACAGGTGACCTGCGCAGCATGAGCTGTAAGGTAGAGAGAAAGATAAATATGACAGAAAACAAGCTGAAGCGTTACAAGAAGGCCAGTCCCGGAATAATCAAGGGGCAGGAGGGAGGGAGGGCTGGTCTCATGATGCAATTTAACAAACTTTGTGGTAGATTATGGATTCAACAGAAGCTAAGAGGAGAAGTGTACAGACTTATAAAACCTAAAAAG
>NW_022447112.1:0-2188 GCF_009761245.1 Sapajus apella | reverse complement strand
GTCCTGAATGGTTTTGCCTAGATTTTCTTCTAGGGTTTTTATGGTGTTAGGTCTTATGTTTAAGTCTTTAATCCATCTGGAGTTAATTTTAGTGTAAGGTGTCAGGAAGGGGTCCAGTTTCTGCTTTCTGCACATGGCTAGCCAGCTTTCCCAACACCATTTATTGAACAGGGAATCCTTTCCCCATTGCTTGTTTTTGTCTGGTTTGTCAAAGATCAGATGGTTGTAGATATGTTCTGAGTTAGTTTTTGAATTCTGAGTTCTAACTTGATTGCACTGTGGTCTGAGAGACTGTTTGTTACGATTTCCATTCTTTTGCATTTGCTGAGGAGTGATTTACTCCCAATTATGTGGTCAATTTTAGAGTAGGTGTGATGTGGTGCTGAGAAGAATGTATATTCTGTGGATTTGGGGTGGAGAGTTCTGTAAATGTCTATTAGGTTTGCTTGGTCCAGGTCTGAGCTCAAGTCCTGGATATTCTTGTTAATTTTTCACATATTATTTAATCCAGATCTCAACTAAAAATAGAGAAAATTTAAAAAATGAATTATAGATCCAACAGTATATGTGATATGCTGAGATTACAGGTATAAGCCAATGCACCTCGCCTACCTTTTGTTTGATTTGGTTACTCATGTCACTCACCTATAAAGGTTAAAACAAAATGGCAAAAGTTTAATGAGAGCTGTGTTTATTTAATGAAAGAGAAATTTATTTTACATTATCAAATATATGTATTACATGATTTTACATAGAAAAATTGTTTCTTTATAATAAGATGTTAATTATTTGTATCAGTTAGTTATTATAAATGTTACTGTTTAAATGGGTTAAAACAGTTTTAGTACTTTCAATCTCATAACTAAAATAACAAACACTATGTTGCCAGTATATTACATTGTACCTGATATTATTTGCCAAATTATTTCAAATGGTAATCTAAATTTCACATTCTATTATTTTAAGTGATATATCACATAGTCAATATGTAGTTTTCTGAGACTCAAAGTGTTTTCTTATTTTTGAAGATATTGAAACAGAATTCAATTTACTCTTTTATATTATATCCAAATAAATTATGATGATAAGCATATTGTGCATGCACTATAAATTAAACACCTACAAATACAAATTGGTACAAATTCAATATTTTTGCTAAGTAATAAGATATTATAATATTTTCCTGATAATCTCTAATTTTTTAATTGAAAATGTCAATTTTTTTTCACTGAAAATAAAGGCATTTAAGAGCTGTCATGCCAAGTATGGATATTATTACAAAAAGACATAATAAGAAAGTCTATATTAAAGCATTCTTTTTTTTTTCCCATTTATTTATTTTATTGCATTTTAGGTTTTGTGGTACATGTGAAGAACATGCAAGACTGTTGTATAGGTACACACGTGGCAGTGTGATTTGCTGCCTTCCTCCCCATCACCTACATCTGGCATCTCTCCCTTTGCTATCTCTCCCCAGCTCCCCACCCCCCACCGTCCCTCCCCATTTCCCCCCAACTGACCCCAGTGTGTAGTTCTCCCCTCCCTGTGTCCATGTGTTCTCATTGTTCAACACCCTCCTATGAGTGATGGTTCCAGGTCTTTGCTATTGTAAACAGTGTTGCAATGAACATTTGTGTGCATGTGTCCTTATAGTAGAACGATTTGTAATCCTTTGGATATATACCCAGTAATGGGATTGGTGGGTCAAAAGGAATTTCTATTTCTAGGTCCTTGAGGAATTGCCACACTGTCTTCCACAATGGTTGAACTAATTTACACTCCTACGAACAGTGCAAAAGTGTTCCTATTTCTCCACATCCTCTCCAGCATCTGTTGTCTCCAGATTTTTTAATGATCGCCATTCTAACTGGCGTGAGATGGTATCACAATGTAGTTTTGATTTGCATTTCTCTGATGACCAGTGATGATGAGCATTTTTTCATATGTTTGTTGGCCTCACGTATGTCTTCTTTTGTAAAGTGTCTGTTCATATCCTTTGCCCACTTTTGAATGGGCTTGTTAGTTTTTTTCTTGTAAATCTGTTTTAGTTCTTTGTAAATTCTGGATATCAGCCCTTTGTCAGATGGGTAAACTAAAAAAATTTTTTCCCATTCTGTTGGTTGCCGATTCACTCTAATGACTGTTTCTTTTGCTGTGCAGAAGCTGTGGAGTTTGATTAGGTCCCATT
>NW_022447111.1:362-2188 GCF_009761245.1 Sapajus apella | reverse complement strand
ATGGAGTGTTATCATTAACATAAGTAGAGAAAAATGGCCTTTCTTAGAATGAGGTCTACTTTCTTCATTGTAAGGGGAGAAAAAAAGGAAAATGCTAAGGGAAAATGCAGGACAGCTCTCCAAGTGGCCTTGGGCCAACCCAGTTCTTTGCCTTCTCTCACTTATAATTCTCAAGAGTAACTGTCGATTGAGCTGGGAATGCAGCATCCTGCAATAAGGCTCAGACTCTGTTACTGTGTCTCTTAGAACAGCATTTCCTTCAGTGCTTTAACCCAGTGTATCACTTGATGCCCAGGTTATAAAACGGGGGGCAGGCTTCTTTCAGGGGTCCCTCAGCTGAGGTACAAATAAGGCACAAGAAAATAAGACTTCAACCACCCTAGGAAAATTGTCTGAGTCTTGAGAGGCGGGCTCCTCATGAATCCCAGGTTTCTGTGTCTCTTGATGCCTATCTGTAAGCAATAAACCTGCTTCGTGTAGCTTTTTGTGTGTATGATCTATCTCACCGGACTCATGCAAGTAGTAGAAATTGCAGCCGAAAATGAGTGAGCTGAAGTGGTAACAATACACGGTGAATCTGCTTTGTGGCAGGGACAGATATATTTATAGGTGAAAAGAAGAGACATTTTCTGAGTTATGTTCTTATTTAAACATTAAAAAAAGTGAGAGTTATAAAGAAACCTAGATGAGACCTCTAATGAATTCCATGTTTAACATCAAGATGAAGGAGAATGAACAGAGTATTGAGAAGAAAACCCAGGCAGCATGGTGTCCTGAAAGCCCTAAGTAAACATTCCTATTGTAGAATAAGACAAAGAACAAAAAGTCATAAACACCACGTCAAAGCTATTAGAAAAAAATGAAAAGAAGAAAGAATATAGAGAAAGTAGGGTAAGATACCAGTGAGCTCAGTAGAAGTAAGAACTGTAGATTGTGTGGTTTAGGTTTCTTCTATTTGTTTAACCTTATTAACAGCAAAAGTATTTGCATACTATAAAAAGCATACAAAAGGGCCAGCTTTGGATGGAAATCAACATTATACCAGCCATCTCCAACTAATGAATAAAAACGCTCTGTGGAAGAATTACAGAATGACAGAAATTAGAGGTCAATAGCTGGATAAATGGTGTTAATGACAACAAACATATTGGTTGAAATGCTTCTATGAGTTCATAGAAACTCCTTTGACAAACAGGTTAAAGCTAGTCTTCTGAAGCATAAGGACAGGCTGATTTTAATTATCTTATAATTGTTTAATAATTACATGGGATTTTTAATGCTATTCTTACTATTCTGAGTTTTTCAAGCTGATTACTTAGTACAGCTTTTACCAAAAATCAATGAAATATAAGAGGTACTGTAAATGTAAGAAAAGAAACACACATTGCTAATGTTTTGCATATATGCTTTTAATTTAAGTTTTATAATTTAGATTCAACATGAATTGCAACAAATGGATCCTCAGCAGAGTTACTAATAGAAAAATGAGCGTTGCCATCATCAGAAACGTAGATTTTAATGCCTGTGCAATTGCCATTAATTTTATCTCCAGAAATGACATCACAGTATGTGCCAGCAGGAAGACCAGTTTGCAAAGTTGAAGAAAGTGACCTGTAAAACAAAATTTAAGATTTAACTTCAATACAACAAAAAGCAACAATACAGACTGTCTCTAACACGAATTAACAGCATAATTTTATGCTGTAGCACTCTAGGCAGTCAAGATCTCATTAAGAAGAAAACCCATATGCCTCTTTAGTAGATGCAAATAGCTTTCCCAGGACCAAAAGTAACCGTACAGAAAACCTAGCAATTCCCTGGTCTGT
>NW_022447111.1:0-352 GCF_009761245.1 Sapajus apella | reverse complement strand
CCTCTCCCAAAAGCCACTTGGTTGCTGCCATTATCCCACCAGTTTGTGAAAGGCTGGCCATCCACTACATTGCGGAAGATAACCATGTTCCTAAAAACACAGTAACATATAAAACATTCGCATTCTTAAACTTCAACTATTCTCAATAAAATGTTACAGAAAGCTTCCTAGTAGAGGAGATGTCTAAATAAATATTCTCACCTTATTTGGCGCCAACGATGTTCACAGACCCAGTCATTGCCACAAGTAGTGTCTGGATTAATAGTAACTTCTTTAATTACTCCATTATTATTTGGTGGCCCAATCCAATCATTAACATCCTTAATTGGTGAGGGGGGAGGGGAAAGACAAA
>NW_022447110.1:0-2189 GCF_009761245.1 Sapajus apella | reverse complement strand
TGGGAGTATAGGGCGTAATGAGATATATCTGGCTGTAAAACAAAAACTGAACTATGTTGCAGAATCATTGTCAAGGTGTGTATTCACCTTACAGAGTTAAACAGATGTGTGAAAGTAGCTGTTCAGAAACCCTTTCTTTGGAGAATCTGGAAACAGATATTTCCAGCCATATACAGCGTCATAAAGCATTAGCTTTAAGATCGCGTCTCAATCACAGGAGAAACGTCTCTTTCAAACTGCTCTGCTATGTGTTCGTTCACCTTAGGAAGTTGCATCTATTTTTAGATTCAGCGAGTTAGAAACACGGTTCCTCTAAAACCTGTGTTTGGATATTCCTGAGTGAATGGGGGTATAGGGTAAAATGAGAAATATCTGGCTCTAAAACAAAAACGGAGCTATGTAGCAGAATGATTGTCAAGGTGTATATTCAACTTACAGAATTAAACAGATGTGTTAATGTAGCAGTTCAGAAAAATTTTTTTTCGAGAATCTGGAAAGAGATATTTCCAGTCATATACAAGCTCATAAGAATTAGCTTAAGATCGAGTATAAACCACAGGAGAAACATCTATTTCAAACTGCTCTGCTGTGTTTTCGTTGACCTTAGGATGTTGCATCTATGTTTCGTTTCAGCGATTTAGAAACACGTTTGTTCTAAAAGCTGCGTTTGGATACTCCTGAGTGAATGGTAGTATAAGGTGTAATCGGAAATATCTGTCTCTAAAACAAAAATGGAGCTATGTAGGAGAATGATTGTCAAGGTGTATATTCAACTTACAGAGTTAAACAGACATGTGAATGTAGCAGTTCAGAAACCCTTTCTTTGGAGAATCTGGAAAGAGATATTCCCCGCCATATACAGACTCATAAGAATTAGCGGTAAGATGGCGTCTAAACCACAGGAGAAACGTCTCTTTCAAACTGCTCTGCTATGTGTTCGTTCACCTTAGGAAATTGCATCTCTGTTTAGATTCAGCGAGTTGGAAACACGTTTCTTCTAAAAGGTGCGTTTGGATATTCCTGAGTGAATGGGAGTATTGGGTGTAATGAGAAACATCTGCTTCTAAAACAAAAACGGAGCTACCTAGCAGAATGATTGTCAGGCTGAATATTCAACTTACAGAGTTAAACAGATGTGTGAATGTAGTAGTTTTGAAACACTTTCTTTGGAGAATCTGGAAAGAGATATTTCCAGCCATATACAGGCTCTTAAGAATTAGCTTTAAGATCGCCTCTAAATCACAGGAGAAAAGTCTCTTTCAAACTGCTCTACTGTGTGTTTGTCCACCTTAGGAAGTTGCATGTATGTTTAGATTCAGCGAGTTAGAAACACGTTTATTTTACAGGCCTCGTTTGGATATTCCTGAGTGGAAGGGAGTATAGGGTGTAATGAGAAATATCTGGCTCTAAAACAAAATCGGAGCTACGTAGCAGAATGATTGTTAAGGTGTATATTCAACTTACAGAGGTAAACAGATGTGTTAATATAGCAGTTCAGAAACCCTTTCTTTGGAGAATCTGGGAAGAGATATTTCCAGCCATATACATGCTCATAAGAATTATCGGTATGATCGCATCTAAACCACAGGAGAGACGTCTCCTTCAAACTGCTCTGCCATGTGTTCATTCACCTTAGGTAGTTGCATCTATGTTTAGATTCAGCGAGTTAGAAACACGTTTCTTCTGAAAGGTGCGTTTGGATATTCCTGAGTCAATGGCAGTATAGAGTGTAATGAGAAATATCTGGCTGTAAAACAAAAACAGAGCTATGTAGCAGATTGATTGTCAAGGTTTATATTCGACGTAGAGAGTTAAACGGATGTGTGAATGTAGCAGTTCAGAAACCCTTTATTTAGAGAATCTCATAAGAGTTATTTCCAGGCATATACAGGCTCATAATAATTAGCGGTAAGATGGCGTCTAAAATACAGGAGAAACGTCTCTTTCAAACTGCTCTGCTATGTGTTGGTTCACCTTAGGATATTGCATCTAAGTTTAGATTCAGCGAGTTAGAAACACGTTTCTTCTAAGAGGTGCGTTTGGATATTTCTGAGTAAATGGTAGTATGGGGTGTAATGAGAAATATCTGCTTCTAAAACAAAAACGGAGCTACCTAGCAGAATGATTGTCAGGCTGAATATTCAACTTACAGAGTTAAACAGATGTGTGAATGTAGTAGTGTTGAAACA
>NW_022447109.1:0-2189 GCF_009761245.1 Sapajus apella | reverse complement strand
TTCATTTTGACAACCTGTTTTTATATCACAGTTGCAGAAAATTAATCGCATTCTTTACTTCAGGAGACATTATCATTATTGCTTTCTACAAGTTTCTCTCTGGTTTCACTTATTAATTTTTTTTCCTTATTCTTTGATATAGACAGGCAGTCTAATGTGTTTGATATAGGTTCTTTACTCTTAAAGAAATCTTACGAAGAAAGTTGTTTCCTGAGTGTGTGTATGTGTACGTACCTAAGTGTATACATTTTTCTTAAAGGGTGTTGTACCATAAATCTAACTTTATTTCTATTTTTTTTCCACAAAGTATAACAACCTTATACATTCCCACATTGCTGTAGGTTATTTTAGGTTGTTTATTCCCCTGTGGCTGTGAATAGCTTTCAATAAAATGAACTAACCACATTTTTCCTGTACAGTTTTGCAGTAGAATTCACACTGATATCCCACTAACAAAAGAGTCACTTCCCATAGGAACCATATAAAGACACGTTTTGGTCATGTGCCACAACTTGTCAGGGGCTGTTTTAGTTCGTTTGTATTGCTATGAAGTCATACCCAAGGCTGAATAATTTAATTAACAATGAGATTTATATTGGCTCAGGACCCTGCAGGCTCTACAGGCAACATGGCAATGGCATCTGCTCTGGGTGAGGCCACAAGAAGCTTACAGTGATGGCAGAAGGTAAAGTGGAGCCAGTGTGTCACATGGTCAGAGAGGGAGTAAGAGAGTAAAGGGGGGTCTCAGGCTGTTTAAAACAATCAGATCTCTCATGAACTGAGCAAGAACTCACTTATCACCAAGGAAATGGTGCTAAACCAAGCATGTTCAACTCACAGCCTTTGGGCTAAATGCAGCCCAGAACAGCTCTGAATATGGTCCAAGACAAATTTGTAAACTTTCTTAAAACATTATGAGGTATTTCTTGCGTGATTTCTTTTTAGCTCATCAGCTGTTGCTGGTGTTTGTTTATGTATGGCCCAAGACAGTTCTTCCGGTGTGGTCCAGGGAAGCTGAAAGATTGAACATTCCTCTGCTAAACAATTCATAAGGGATCCATAATCCAATACCTTTCACTGGGCTCCACCTCCAACATTGGAGATCACATTTCAGCATATTTGGAGGTGACACACATCCAAACTACGTCAGGGATATATACCCACTATTCAGAGAGGTTGTAGGGTATGCATATTTTTTAATGGGTCTTGTCATGTTATTTTCCAAAATGTTTACAACCATTTAATTTTCCATCCATTGCCCAGAAAGTTTACTTTCCCTCATGCTAGTCACACAATGTTATCTAGGATTCTTATATTTTCTAAGCAAGTGCTGAAAATACAGATCTCATTTGTGCAGACTTGCTTTTGTCAGGTTGCTAATATTGTATTGAAATTTTTTGACCCATTTTTCTATTGAGTTTAGTGTCTTCTTTGTTAATTTGAATGTCAATAATATTCACTTTGCTCTATCTAGGCATTGTCAACATTTTCTATTACTCGGCCACATGTCTGATAACTTTGTATGCCAGCCTTTGTTGAAATGTCTAGTTTTACTACTAGAAATAGGCATTTCCACTTAGTCATTACTTTATTTATGATTTTTATACTTCTTCTAGAGTTTATTTAATTTTTTGGATTAGTAAATCTTTTATTAAAGTGTAGCCACAGACCGAAATCTGTTGGGTTCATTCAGATTTAGAATTTGGATACCTTTTTGGTGGATAAATTTTTTATCATAATGAAGAATGGCTATCGTAATGCAATATGATTATTTCTGCAAATGCATATTGTTTTGTAGTCTACTTTGTTTATGTGGTCAGGAGGACAAGATCTGAACGGCCTTGACAAACTCGGCTTTCTATACCTCCTAGTTCTCAGAATAATTGTAGAATGTTCCAAAAAGACAATATCCTGAGATGAAAAGAAAAACTATCTGGAACAGTCTGGGCTCTGTTTTTATTGCTCCTAGAACAAGATATTTCTGAAACTCTTAAACTCAGAGAGGCCAGTTGTATGTAGGGTATAAAACAGAGTGGAGAACTTAGGGATTCCTCAGCTGCAGTACAAAGTGAGGCATGTGCAGAGGAGACTCTATCAACCCTGGGCAACTTTTTTGACCTCAAGGGTCTGGCTTGCCATAGAACTTTGGCTTTTGCTGATTCTTCCTGTAGCAAGGGGCAAAATGTTCC
>NW_022447108.1:0-2189 GCF_009761245.1 Sapajus apella | reverse complement strand
TGGAGTGACCTAATGTCCTCACACCGCTAGGAAAGTGTTGTTGGCAGTCTTGCAATAGTCGGACAGAGAGAAAGCACCAGGAAATAGGGCATCTTCAGATGCCTTCACCTGGAATCAAATGGACCTGAAAGGGTCATTGAGACCCTGAGGCTGAGAAGGCAAGGAAGAGGTCGTTGAGACCCTGAGGCTGAGAAGGCAAGGAAGACCCTGAGGCTGAGAAGGCCTCCAATTCCCTTCCACAGATGTGGGCCTGAAAGGAAATTCCCCAGGGTAACCTATAGGAGAAAAAGAGCAGGGGCCCAGGGCGACACTCACCCTCAGAAAGTCACAGGATTCCATCCATTCTTTTTGATTTGGCAGCTGCTTGGCTTGAGGTTTCCCGGAAATTATCTGGAGGAGAGCCTTCCTCTGCTGGCCTTGTGGCCTGCAGAACAGAAAAAGTTCAGGTGATGACCCCTAGTTTTCCCCAGGGCACAGGGAGAACCCTATCTGGGGCCCAGTCCCATTTCCTGTTTGGGCACCTTCCCTCATGTGCCAAGCTTCCCATCCTCCAGGTGGCCCTCCAGGTTTCCCAACTAAGGATGTTCCTTTGCATTCCATTGCTTTTCCCCCTGTCCTGGGCAACCTCCACGAAACACCCCTGCCCCTCCCACCCCTGAATCTGTCTCCCAGGGTGAAGGGTGCTCCTGGGTGTGGCACCCAGGAGAACACCCAGCTCTTAGGTGGCAGTACCCAAAGAGCGGTGAAAACCCCTCCCACTGCTCACCTTGGTCTCCCTTCATTCTCTCCCTTGTCCTTGCTCCAGGGCCCCGGGTTCACTTCAACCCGGGGCTTCCATGGTTTCAGGTTTTCCTTCCCTTCCTTTTTGCCAGAGGTCTGGGGGACCACGGCTCCGCTCCAGCGCTTGATGGGGCACCTTGTACTTCTGGCCGTGTGGCCAAAGGCCCCGCAGTCTTTGCACTTGACCTGTGGGTGGAAAGGAAGTGCTGTCAGTGCACGAGCATTTGAGGCAGAAATCAAATATCAAAAACGAGACAGATTGTGAATTGAGAGCTCAATAGGGATTCTAGGGAGGGGACGGCGGCATGGGGGCCCTTAAGTGCTGGGAGAGCTCAGATACCGTGTTCCTTCCCAGAGCCCATGTTACAGAGAAAATCTTAACGGGAAACACTCAAGGTTCTAAGGGTCATGAGCATGAACCCAGTGTCAACAACACAGCCAAAGCTGGCTACATGGGATTCTAGGCAGGAAGGGAAGCTGCTCTCAAGGGCCTCTCAAGGGACCTGTGGGGCCTCAGAGGAGGACCCAAACCAGGCCATCCTTGGATAGAAAAAGAAATTTGGGCTGGGTGTGGTGGCTCATGCCTGTAATCCCAGGTGTTTGGAGGGCCGAGGCGGGTGGATCTACTGAGGTCAGGAGTTCAAGACCAGCCTGGCCAACATGGTGAAAGCCCGTCTCATTAAAAAAAAAAAAAAGAAAGAAAAAGAAAAAGAAAAAGAAATCTGGGTGGCGGTGACAGAGCACTTTTGAATCTAACCCAGTCCCTGAGGACCACAGGGCCTCCTGATGCCCAAGAGATCCAGAGCCAGACTTACCCTAGGATTTTCCTCTTCGGGTGGGGGAGCCCTTGGCCCAGCTGGGGCCCTCTGCTGCTTCTTGAGGGTCTGGGCTCTCATGAGTCTGTTTGCCCCTCTCTTGGGGTCACAGTGTGCCATGGTCTTCACCTCCTGGGGGTTTGATGTCCCCTTTTTTAAGTGTCGACCGTCAGGGCACCTGAATCACACACAAACACACACAAATCCACGGTTAAGCACACTGGATATTCACACACCCACAAGCCCTCACCTAATTCTTTGCTGGTGTGGTCATGAGACTTCCCCAGAGGTTTGTCCAATCTGTGGATCACAATGAGATGTGCATCCTCAGATTACCCTACGTTCGTCTGCCAGGATTCCCTGGTCCAAGAGGAAACCTGGCCTGCCACGGATCCCGTGCCCTCTGTATGGCAAGCTGAGATTTCAACCCCCAACAACTGATTCTGGAGACTGGACTTAGGTCTATCACGATCCAGCCTACTGGGAAAGACAGTCATTCTGTCTCCCTTAACGCTCACAACAATCCAAAGTACAGAGCATGGTCTATGGGCCCCTTTGGCAGGTCTATTTTAAATCAGGAATAACAGATGCTTC
>NW_022447107.1:0-2189 GCF_009761245.1 Sapajus apella | reverse complement strand
TGGAGTGACCTAATGTCCTCACACCGCTAGGAAAGTGTTGTTGGCAGGCTTGCAATAGTCGGACAGAGAGAAAGCACCAGGAAATAGGGCATCTTCAGATGCCTTCACCTGGAATCAAATGGACCTGAAAGGGTCACTGAGACCCTGAGGCTGAGAAGGCAAGGAAGAGGTCGTTGAGACCCTGAGGCTGAGAAGGCAAGGAAGACCCTGAGGCTGAGAAGGCCTCCAATTCCCTTCCACAGATGTGGGCCTGAAAGGAAATTCCCCAGGGTAACCTATAGGAGAAAAAGAGCAGGGGCCCAGGGCGACACTCACCCTCAGAAAGTCACAGGATTCCATCCATTCTTTTTGATTTGGCAGCTGCTTGGCTTGAGGTTTCCCGGAAATTATCTGGAGGAGAGCCTTCCTCTGCTGGCCTTGTGGCCTGCAGAACAGAAAAAGTTCAGGTGATGACCCCTAGTTTTCCCCAGGGCACAGGGAGAACCCTATCTGGGGCCCAGTCCCATTTCCTGTTTGGGCACCTTCCCTCATGTGCCAAGCTTCCCATCCTCCAGGTGGCCCTCCAGGTTTCCCAACTAAGGATGTTCCTTTGCATTCCATTGCTTTTCCCCCTGTCCTGGGCCACCTCCACGAAACACCCCTGCCCCTCCCACCCCTGAATCTGTCTCCCAGGGTGAAGGGTGCTCCTGGGTGTGGCACCCAGGAGAACACCCAGCTCTTAGGTGGCAGTACCCAAAGAGCGGTGAAAACCCCTCCCACTGCTCACCTTGGTCTCCCTTCATTCTCTCCCTTCTCCTTGCTCCAGGGCCCCGGGTTCCCCTCAACCCGGGGCTTCCATGGTTTCAGGTTTTCCTTCCCTTCCTTTTTGCCAGAGGTCTGGGGGACCACGGCTCCGCTCCAGCGCTTGATGGGGCACCTTGTACTTCTGGCCGTGTGGCCAAAGGCCCCGCAGTCTTTGCACTTGACCTGTGGGTGGAAAGGAAGTGCTGTCAGTGCACGAGCATTTGAGGCAGAAATCAAATATCAAAAACGAGACAGATTGTGAATTGAGAGCTCAAGAGGGATTCTAGGGAGGGGACGGCGGCATGGGGGCCGTTAAGTGCTGGGAGAGCTCAGATACCGTGTTCCTTCCCAGAGCCCATGTTACAGAGAAAATCTTAACGGGAAACACTCAAGGTTCTAAGGGTCATGAGCATGAACCCAGTGTCAACAACACAGCCAAAGCTGGCTACATGGGATTCTAGGCAGGAAGGGAAGCTGCTCTCAAGGGCCTCTCAAGGGACCTGTGGGGCCTCAGAGGAGGACCCAAACCAGGCCATCCTTGGATAGAAAAAGAAATTTGGGCTGGGTGTGGTGGCTCATGCCTGTAATCCCAGGTGTTTGGAGGGCCGAGGCGGGTGGATCTACTGAGGTCAGGAGTTCAAGACCAGCCTGGCCAACATGGTGAAAGCCCGTCTCATTAAAAAAAAAAAAAAGAAAGAAAAAGAAAAAGAAAAAGAAATCTGGGTGGCGGTGACAGAGCACTTTTGAATCTAACCCAGTCCCTGAGGACCACAGGGCCTCCTGATGCCCAAGAGATCCAGAGCCAGACTTACCCTAGGATTTTCCTCTTCGGGTGGGGGAGCCCTTGGCCCAGCTGGGGCCCTCTGCTGCTTCTTGAGGGTCTGGGCTCTCATGAGTCTGTTTGCCCCTCTCTTGGGGTCACAGTGTGCCATGGTCTTCACCTCCTGGGGGTTTGATGTCCCCTTTTTTAAGTGTCGACCGTCAGGGCACCTGAATCACACACAAACACACACAAATCCACGGTTAAGCACACTGGATATTCACACACCCACAAGCCCTCACCTAATTCTTTGCTGGTGTGGTCATGAGACTTCCCCAGAGGTTTGTCCAATCTGTGGATCACAATGAGATGTGCATCCTCAGATTACCCTACGTTCGTCTGCCAGGATTCCCTGGTCCAAGAGGAAACCTGGCCTGCCACGGATCCCGTGCCCTCTGTATGGCAAGCTGAGATTTCAACCCCCAACAACTGATTCTGGAGACTGGACTTAGGTCTATCACGATCCAGCCTACTGGGAAAGACAGTCATTCTGTCTCCCTTAACGCTCACAACAATCCAAAGTACAGAGCATGGTCTATGGGCCCCTTTGGCAGGTCTATTTTAAATCAGGAATAACAGATGCTTC
>NW_022447106.1:378-2190 GCF_009761245.1 Sapajus apella | reverse complement strand
TTGCTTGGTATCAGTTCACATAGAGCTGTTTTATTGTTTTAAGTGGCTGTGGAGTCGTATCCACCAAGCAGCTGCATCATCATTTATTTAGCCATCTCCTACTGATGGACATTTGGATTGCTTCCAGTCTTTGGCTATAATGAGCAATTCGACAATACATCTCCTTATTCATCTGTCTTGGGCAAGGATTATCTATAGGAAAAATTCCTTTTTTTAAATTAATTAATTAATTTATTTATTTATTTTAATTTTTTTATTTTTATTATTATTTATTTATTTTTATTATTTATTTATTTTTTTTTTTGAGACGGAGTTTCGCTCTTGTTACCCAGGCTGGAGTACAATGGCGCGATCTCGGCTCACCGCAACCTCCGCCTCCTGGGTTCAGGCAATTCTCCTGCCTCAGCCTCCTGAGTAGCTGGGATTACAGGCACGCGCCACCATGCCCAGCTAATTTTTTGTATTTTTAGTAGAGACGGGGTTTCACCATGTTGACCAGGATGGTCTCGATCTCTTGACCTCGTGATCCACCCGCCTCGGCCTCCCAAAGTGCTGGGATTACAGGCTTGAGCCACCGCGCCCGGCCTGGAAAAATTCCTAGAAGTGGAATTGCTGGGTCACTAGGTCTCTGTATATTAAAGCATTGGGGTAAGTATATGCCAGGGTGTCTGTGTGTTTAAAGTTTTATAGGATTACCACATGACTGATGTGCATGCTTCTTGACTGTGGATGGAGGAGAGAAGGTATGTGAAGTTAATTTTTTTTTTTTTTTTGAGACAGAGTCTCGCTGTGTCGCTCAGGCTGAATTGCAGTGGCATGATCTCGGCTCACTGCAATCTCCACCTTCCAGGTTCAAGCGATTCTCCTGCCTCAGTCTCCTGAATAGCTGGGATTACAGGCATGGGCCACCATGCCCAGCTAATTTTTGTATTTTTAATAGTGACTGGGTTTCACCATGTTGGCCAGGATGATGTAGATCTCTTGACCTCATGATCCTCCCGCCTCGGCCTCCCAAAGTGCTGGGATTACAGGTGTGAGCCACCGCACCTGGCCCCCTTTTTTTTTTGAGACGGAATGCAATGGCAGGATCTCAGCTCACTGCAACCTTGTCTTCCAAGTTCCAGCCATTCTCTCACCTCTGCCTCCCAAGTAGCTGGGACTACAGGCACAAGCCACCATGCCCAACTAATTTTCCCATTTTTTAGTAGAGATGGGGTTTCATCATGTTGGCCAGGCTGGTCTTGAACTCCTGACCTCAAGTGATCCACCTGCTTCAGCCTCCCAAAGTGCTGGGATTACAGGTGTGAGCCACCATGCCCAGCCATGAAGGTAATTTTTTAGGAGCTTCATTTCATGTGTGTCGAGTGGGACATTTTGGGTAACAATGCCTGAGACCTGTTGTCTCGGGGAGACTCTGGGGAGGAAGCCTCCTGCCTGGGACTGGGCATTCTAAGGAACAGGTGCTCCTCCCTGTGATAGAATTAAGGTCAGCCTGCTTCGAAGATGGGAGGAAGAACAGGATTTAACTATTCATTAGCCGGAAAGATATTGATCAGGTCCATACTGTTCTGGCTCAGGGTTCAGCCCCAAGAGCATGTGAAAGGGTACTCCTCAAAAACCTAGAGCTCATTCATTCCTGAAAGGTCTGAGAAAAAGAAAAACAAAATCTAGAGCCCAGTGGAAGCAGAAAACTCAAGCTGGAGATGAAGTCAAATCCCTACAAAGAATTAAATTCCGCCGGGCGCGGTGGCTCACACCAGTAATGCCAGCACTTTCGGAGGCTGAGGCGGGTGGATCACCTGAGGTCAGGAG
>NW_022447106.1:0-278 GCF_009761245.1 Sapajus apella | reverse complement strand
GCAGAGATTGTGCCACGGCATTCCAGCATGGGCAAGAAGACCAAAAATGTTGTCTAAAATAAATACATGAATAAATAAAATTGCACAGACATGGTAGCTCACACCTGAAATCCTTGCACTTTGGGAGGCTGATGTGAGAGGATCACTTGAGCCCAGGAGTTCAAGACCAGCCAGGGCAACATGACACAACCATGTCTTAATAAAAACAAAAAAGAAGGCCGGGCGCGGTGACGGTGACTCAAGCCTGTAATCCCAGCACTTTGGGAGGCAGAGGCGGG
>NW_022447105.1:0-2190 GCF_009761245.1 Sapajus apella | reverse complement strand
CTTGAGCCTGGGAGTTTGAGCCTGGGTGACAGACCGAGACTCCGTCTAAAAAAAAAAAAAAAAAAATAGCTTCCATATAATTATCATCCCTGAAAAATGTTCACAGTGACCTGGAAAGGGTTCAAGCTGGGTGTTCTCTCTGGGTGTCCCTGTTCCGCCGTCTCTGGTTTCTGTCCTTTGCTTTCTTTTCTTTTTTTGAGACTGAGTCTCGCTCTGTTGCCATACTGGAGTACAGTGGCGCCATCTCAGCTCACTGCAACCTCTGCCTCCCAGGTTCAAGTGATTCTCCTGCCTCAGCCTCCTGAGTTGCTGGGATTACAGGCACGCACCACCACACCTGGCTAATTTTTGTATGTTTAGTAGAGACGGAGTTTTCACCATGTTTGTCTCAGGCTGGTCTTGAACTCCCGACCTCATGTGATCCGCCTGCCTTGGCCTCCTGAAGTGCTGGGATTATAGGCATGAGCCACTGCGCCGGGTCGTGTCCTTTGCTTTCTTGAGTCTCTGTGTGTCTCTACCTGTTTGTCTCTCTGTCTATATCTGTCTCTCTTTTTCTCCATCTGTGACACCCCCCCCCCCCCCCCCCCCCCCGTTAAATTTCCCCAGTGCTCTCGTCTCGGCCTCCATCTCTTGGTATCTGTGTCTCTGTGTATCCGTCTCTCTCTGGGTGTCTCTTGCTGTCTCTCCTGACTGTCTGGGGAGGTCTCTAAGCCTCCTGCCCGCCTGTCCCCGCAGCTGTTTGAGGGCATGAAGGCATTCAAAGGCAAGGACCAGCGGGTACGCCTCTTCCGCCCCTGGCTCAACATGGACCGGATGCTGCGGTCAGCCCTGCGCCTGTGCCTGCCGGTGAGGGGCCCTGGGCCGCTGGGGTGGGGAGGAGGGCCGGGGCCGGGGCAGCCAGGGCCCCTTGACTCATCCGGAATCCCACCCAGGGTTTCGACAAGCTGGAGTTGCTGGAGTGCATCCGGCGGCTCATCGAAGTGGATAAGGACTGGGTCCCCGATGCTGCCGGCACCAGCCTCTATGTGCGGCCTGTGCTTATCGGGAACGAGGTAGGCCCGACTTGGGGGCTGGGGAACTGGGCTACGGGGCTTGGATTCTGCCTGGCAGGGGTGGGGTCCTGGAGGCCTGAGTCAGGGGAGGGGAAGGGACTGGGGGCCTGGACTCCTGACGTGGCCCCTCTGCCCATCGCAGCCTTCGCTGGGTGTCTCCCGTCCCACGAGAGCGCTCCTATTCGTCATTCTCTGCCCTGTGGGTTCTTACTTCCCTGGAGACTCCATGACCCCGGTCTCCCTTCTGGCCGACCCAGCCTTCATCCGGGCCTGGGTGGGCGGGGTCGGCAACTACAAAGTTGGGGGGTAAGTAGCATCCCCAACCCCAGAACCCACTGGTGCATTGGGTGTCGGAGACACAGGGACTAGTGTGCGAGCTTTGGCTGTGCCTCTGGAAGTCCACTGCCCGCGCTTCACATGAAGGTGGCATCACTTGGCACCGTGTGGGGCTCGGTGCTAAGTGCTGTGCTCCCCCCACCTCCCTGGTCTCTGAAAACAAACCATGGAAGGCAGGAGGAGGGGATTATTTTCCGGATGGGCAAAAAGGCTCACAGATGGGAAAGGATTGGGTGGAGGTCCCCGGGAAGCCTCCAGGAATGAAGCTTACACTCAGCTCATTGGTCTCTCCCCCAGAAGGCTCCCCTGATCCCCCAGGCTGGACCGCACTCCCCATACCCAGCTCCCACAGTGGGTTTGAGCCTCCAAAGCCCCTCAGCCCCGCTTGGACTTTATGTGTAAATCTGTCTCCCCAGTGGGCTCGGCTCAGCAGGGCAGGGAGGAGACAGCTGGGTCTCTTGGGCAGCCAAGGCAGAGGGTAGGCACTGGCGTGTTGGGGTGGGAATATGGCCCGAGCGGGGGGTTAGTTCAGGTCTTTTCCGCACATCCTGTGCGGCCTCCTGAGGGCCAGGCCCTGCGCTGGCAGAAGCTGGGGACACAGATGAGTCAGGCCCCGAGCCGCAGGGGCCCCCAGGCTGGTGGGAGCCCCAATATTTGGAGCTGCATGTTTTCTGGTTGAGGTGACCAGGGGGCATTGTGAAACGCTTCACAGAGGAGGCACTCTTTCAGCTAGGTCTGTTATGGAGGCGGCGGGTGAGGGGGTGGTTACTGGGTACAAAAATCACCAAACTTTCTTTTTTCT
>NW_022447104.1:0-2191 GCF_009761245.1 Sapajus apella | reverse complement strand
ATATCCTAGTTTATTGAACATTTATTTGCTGAACTATATATCTATATATATATATACACACACTATAAAAAACACTATATATATAGTGTGGGAGTGTGTGTGTGTGTGTGTGTGTGTGTGTGTGTGTGTTTTGAGACAGAGTCTCTCTCTGTCACCAGGATGGAATGCAGTTGCACCATCTTGGCTCACCTCCACCTCCACCTCCCAGGTTCAAGCCATTCTCCTGCCTCAGTCTCAGAGTAGCTGGGATTATAAGTGTCCATCACCACACCTGGCTAATTTTTGTATTTTTAGTAGAGACAGGGTTTCACAATATTGACCAGGCTGGTCTTGAACTTCTGACCTTGTGATCAGCCTGCCTCAGCCTCCCAAAGTGCTGGGATTACTGGCATGAGCCACCAAGACTGGCCTCTATATAGTGTTTATATATTTCAGACATGGTCTCACTGTCGCCCAGGATGGAGTGAAGATTATGGTTCACTGCAGCGTTGGCCTCCTGGGCTCAAGCAATCTTCCTGCCTTAGCTTTCCAAATAGCTGCAACTACAGGCACGCACCATCATGCCCAGCTAATAGTTTTTACATTTTTTTTGTAGAGACAAGGTTTTGCTATATTGTCCAGGCTGATCTTGAACTCCTGGGCTCAAGCAATCCTCCCATCATCCCATCTCACCCTCCCAAAATGCTGGGATTACAAGTGTGAGGTACTGCACCTGGCCAACACTGTTTTATTCGTCTTTTTTTTTTTTTTTTTGAGATAGAGTTTTGCTCTTGTTGCCCAGGCCAGAGTGCAAACGATCTAGGCTCACTGCAGCCTCCACCAGGTTCAAGTGGTTCTCTTGCCTCAGTCTCCCAAGTAGCTGGGATTACAGGCATGTGCCACCACACTTGGCTAATTTTGTATTTTTCGTAGAGACGAGGTTTCTCCATGTTGGTCAGGCTGGTCTGGAACTCCTGACCTCAGGTGATCCCACCTTGGCCTCCCAAAGTGCTGGGATTGCAGGCATGAGCCAAAGTGCCTGGCAGTCTCATTTATTTTTTTAAGATATAAAGTTATTGTAATACTGGGTTTTTTTCTCGACTAAACAAAAGAGTTTTTTTTTTTTTTTGGCCTGGGAGACCCAAGTATAGATCATAGACTCTTAGTGTTTGAACTGGGGCTGATTTAGGTATAACTGATCCAACTTTCTCATTTTACAGATGAGATAACTGAGGAGCAGATGGGTTAAGAGATTTGCTTCAAACAACATTGTCCCTCTGGCTCTGGTTGCTAGAGATCAAGATGATAATTATAGTTAATGGCTGGCTTACAGCTTGTAATTTTTCCCTTCCCTCTTTAGTAGCAGAGAAAAGTGGCAGAGATCTAGAGAAATGGGAGATATAACTGCGAAATTTCCTTGGGGTGTGTGGAATTCTTTCTCTCTGTCAGAGTAAAGGTGCTCAGCTGAGGTGGTAAGAGCAACCAGCAGCCAGAATGATCAGAGCTGAGAACCTGCTATAGGCACCTGTGACTTGATTGGCTTTTTGCCTCCTCAACTCGGCTGAGCTGCTTTCTGAAAAATGTGGGCCCCATTTTTTTTTTTGAGACAGAGTTTCACTCTGTCACCCAGGCTAGAAGGCAATGGCATTATCTTGGCTCACTGCAACATCCCCCTCCTGGGTTCCAGAGATTCTCCTGTCTCAGCCTCTGGAATAGCTGAAATTACAGGCACCTGACACCATGCCTGGCTAGTTTTTGTATATTTAGTAGAGACAGGGTTTCACCATGTTGACAGAGCTGTTCTTGAAGTCCTGACTTCAGGTAATCCACAGCCTGCCCCACCCCCTCAGTTCACAATCTTACATTCTGGCGAATACTTCTGCCTTTATGCATGATTTCTATGCATGTAACATTCTATCTTTGCTTGGCTATACCGTTTATAAAGTTGTTTATGTGTTGTAAAACACTTTAATGCGTGTTTTCTACCCATGAATTGAAACGGTTTGGGCTTTCAACTCCCACGTTGAAGACCTTCACTACATTGGAAATGAGTACAGCGTAAGTGACTAAAGAAAGCCTTGGATTACTGGACCAAGCGCCGATGACATCGCATTGGCCTGACAACACTGACCAGGCTGCAGGCTAAAGCTCCTGATGTGGGCATAGTGGAAAGGCCAAGATCTCAAATGTGGAGCTTGGCAACGAATTTCTT
>NW_022447103.1:0-2191 GCF_009761245.1 Sapajus apella | reverse complement strand
TTCACCATGTTGACCAGGATGGTCTCGATCTCTTGACCTCGTGATCCACCCGCCTCGGCCTCCCAAAGTGCTGGGATTACAGGCTTGAGCCACCGCGCCCAGCCCAAAAAGGCCTTTTCTAGGTCAGAAGGTTCCTGGCAGATGAACCATGAAGGCTAGACACCTTTTGATGTTATTTGCTAATATTTGTAATCCTTTAAAACCTCTTCTAGAATAAACTGATGTTATTCATTTTACTATTAGAGCAGATTCATGTGGAAGAACAGATTAGAAATGAATACGGGTTATTTGATTTTTATATCATGTACAGTAATATATATACATAAATATTAAAATATGTACTTTAGTACATATACTAAATAAAGGGTTTTATCTTACACTACATAATTTTTCCAAAGAAAGAAAAAAAATATACTGATTTGGTACTATTTTTACAAGAAATTTTACTAGAGCATTCTGTTACATAGCCATTGGGAAAAAAACATAGCACTGAATCTAGGATTTCTCAGTTAAGTGACAATGTTATATTTTCTCTAATAACCTTCACCTGTTTCACTTCAGTTAGATCCATCCTTATTTTATATAAAATTAAAAGATTCTTAGTGCCAATCTTTTTTCCTCATCAGCTTTTGGGAAGACAAATAGGCAGCAGTCCCAGCGTGAGTAGACGGCCTGTATTAATTACTCGCCTCTCAATTTAGTGAGACGAAGGAGAGTTCAAATGAATTCCAACCCTTAGGCCCTCCTTCCCACACCATCCTAGTCTGTAGTCTCAGTGATAATATGAGCCCCCATTGACTCCTGTTAAATAGAGAAAAGATACTCTCCCTAATGTACGGTCCCTTGATCTCTTCCTATTACAACCTGCTAAATCCTTCTGCTGCAGATGCGTTAAGGTTTGAAAACTAACAACTTATGGCCAAACTTAATTAAGCTTATGTTTAAGATGTAGGAAAAATGACACAATTGCTTGTATTTCTGTTACAGTACAAAGATTCCAGCCTGGCCAACTTGGTGAAACCCCATCTCTACTAAAAATATAAAAAATTAGCTGAGCGTGGTGGTGCATACTTGTAATTTCAGTTAGTCAGGAGGCAGAGGTTGCAATGAGCAGAGATTGTGCCACTGCACTCCAGCCTGTGTGACAGAGTGAGATTCCGTCTTAAAAAAAATAAAAAAGAAGAGAAAGATGACCAAGTAAAGGGTTTATTTTAACATTATCAAGATTAAGTGGAGCTTGTGTAAGTTTTTAAAAAATGCATCTGGGCCGGGCGTGGTGGCTCACGCCTGTAATCCCAGCACTTTGGGAGGCCGAGGCGGGTGGATCGCGAGGTCAAGAGATCGGGACCATTCTGGTCAACATGGTGAAACCCCGTCTCTACTAAAAATACAAAAAATTAGCTGGGCATGGTGGCACGTGCCTGTAAACCCCGCTACTCAGGAGGCTGAGGCAGGAGAATTGCCTGAACCCAGGAGGCGGAGGTTGTGGTGAGCCGAGATTGCGCCATTGCACTCCAGCCTGGGTAACAAGAGCGAAACTCCGTCTCAAAAAAAAAAAAAAAAAATGCATCTATAAGGAAAAAATTGATAGCTTCCCATTGATTCTTACATCATATGTAAGAATGTTATGTTAAATATCATTAATGTTCATACTGCTTTATGTAATTATATGAATAATGTTTCAAAAGCACCTGAAATATCTTAAAGATCAAAAGGATCTTAAATGTGTCAAAAATAAGTAAACGTTTAAGTTTTATAGCAGTAGGAGAATTCTCATCTTTTTTGAGGGAGGACTGTCAAGAGCTTTGAGAACAATTATAGGTAAAGTACCCAAAAGTGTACTCAGTTTGAAACCTCTTTTTTAACCTTGGATGTTGTTGGCAAGCACTATAGTGTCCATCATCCTTAAATGAAGTATATGTACATTTTTTTCTTTTCTTTTTTTTTTTTTTGAGACAAGATCTCGCTCTGTTGCCCAGGTTGAAGTGCAGTGGCATGATCACGGCTCACTGCAGCCTTGACCTCCCGGGCTCAGGTGATCTTCCTCATCAGCCTCCCAGGTAGCTAGGACTACAGGCATACACCACCATGCCCAGCTAATTTATGCATTTTTTTGTAGAGACCGTTTGTCTCTACAGTTTGTCTCTTTATGTTGCCCAGGCAACATATTTTTTTTTTTTTTTTTTTTTGA
>NW_022447102.1:0-2191 GCF_009761245.1 Sapajus apella | reverse complement strand
CCCCCCCACCCAACCCCCCTCATCCTCCTGATCACTGTCCTCATTCATGAGCCTGGGTCCATTAATACCGCCTGGTGTTAAGGACTGACACATGTTTCCTCCCCCTCCACACTGGCCCTCTGATCTTTTCCAGAGCAGGCACACTGGCACATGTTTTTATTTTTTTTTTATTTTTATTTTTTTCATTTATTTTATTTTATTTATTTATTTATTTTTTATTTTTATTTTTTTCCCCATTTATTTTATTGCATTTTAGGTTTTGGGGTACATGTGAAGAACATGCAAAATTGTTGCATAGGTACACACGTGGCAGTGTGATTTGCTGCCTTCCTCCCCATCACCTACGTCTGGCATTTCTCCCCTTGCTATCTCTCCCCAAATCCACACCCCCCACCGTCCCTCCCCTATTTCCCCCCAACTGACCCCAGTGTGTAGTGCTCCCCTCCCTGTGTCCACGTGTTCTCATTGTCCAACACCCGCCTATGAGTGAGAACATGCGGTGTTTGATCTTCTGCTCTTCTGTCAGTTTGCTGAAAATGATGGTTTCCAGGTTCATCCATGTCCCCACAAAGGACCCAAACTCATCATTTTTGATGGCTGCATAATATTCCATGGTGTATATGTGCCACATTTTCCCTATCCAGTCTATCGTCGATGGGCATTTGGATTGGTTCCAGGTCTCTGCTATTGTAAACAGTGCTGCAATGAACATTCATGTGCATGTGTCCTTATAGTAGAACCATTTGTAATCCTTTGGATATATACGCAGTAATGGGGTTGCTGGGTCAAATGGAATTTCTATTTCTAGGTCCTTGAGGAATCGCCACACTGTATCCACAATGGTTGAACTAATTTACACTCCCACTAACAGTGCAAAAGTGTTCCTATTTCTCCACATCCTCTCCAGCATCTGTTGTCTCCAGATTTTTTAATGATTGCCATTCTAACTGGCGTGAGATGGTATCTCAACGTTGTTTTGATTTGCATTTCTCTGATGACCAGTGATGATGAGCATTTTTTCATATGTTTGTTGGCCTCATGTATGTCTTCTTTTGTAAAGTGTCTGTTCATATCCTTTGCCCACTTTTGAATGGGCTTGTTAGTTTTTTTCTTGTAAATCTGTTTTAGTTCTTTGTAAATTCTGGATATCAGCCCTTTGTCAGATGGGTAAACTGCAAAAATTTTTTCCCATTCTGTTGGTTGCCAATTCACTCTAATGACTGTTTCTTTTGCTGTGCAGAAGCTGTGGAGTTAATTAGGTCCCATTTGTCTATTTTGGCTTTTGTTGTCAATGCTTTTGGTGTTTTGGTCATGAAGTCCTTGCCTACACCCATGTCCTGAACGGTTTTGCCTAGATTTTCTTCTAGGGTTTTTATGGTGTTAGGTCTTATGTTTAAGTCTTTAATCCATCTGGAGTTAATTTTAGCGTAAGGTGTCAGGAAGGGGTCCAGTTTCTGGTTTCTGCACATGGCTAGCCAGCTTTCCCAACACCATTTATTGAACAGGGAATCCACTCCCCATTGCTTGTTTTTGTCTGGTTTGTCAAAGATCAGATGGTTGTAGATATGTTGTGCTACCTCCGAGACCTCTGTTCTGTTCCATTGGTCTATATCTCTGTTTTGGTACCAGTACCATGCTGTTTTGATTACTGTAGCCTTGTAGTATAGTTTGAAGTCCGGTAGTGTGATGCCCCCCGCTTTGTTCTTTTTGCTTAGAATTGACTTGGCTATGCGGGCTCTCTTTTGGTTCCATATGAAGTTTAAGGTGATTTTTTCCAGTTCTGTGATGAAGGTCATTGGTAGCTTGATGGGGATAGCATTGAATCTGTAAATTACTTTGGGCAGTATGGCCATCTTCACGATATTGATTCTTCCTAACTATGAACATGGAATGTTTCTCCATCTGTTTATGTCCTCTCTTATTTCATTGAGAAGTGGCTTGGAGTTCTCCTTGAAGAGGTCCTTTACGTTCCTTGTTAGCTGTATTCCTAGGTATTTTATTCTCTTTGTGGCAATTGTGAATGGAAGTTTGTTCTTGATTTGGCTCTCTTTAAGTCTGTTATTGGTGTATAGGAATGCATGTGATTTTTGCACATTGATTTTGTATCCTGAGATTTGCTGAAGTTGCTTATCAGTTTCAGGAGATTTGGGGCTGAGACGATGGGGTCTTCTAGATATACAATCATGTCGTC
>NW_022447101.1:0-2191 GCF_009761245.1 Sapajus apella | reverse complement strand
CGTCTAAACCACAGGAGAAACGTCTGTTTCAATCTTCTCTGCTGTGTTTTCGTTCACTTTAGGGAGTTGCATCTGTGTTTAGATACAGCTGGTTAGAAACACGTCTATTCTAAAAGCTGTGTTTGTATATTCCTGAGTGAATGGGAGTATTGGATGTAATGAGAAATATACGCTTCTAAAACAAAAACGGAGCTATGTAGCAGAATGATTGTCATGGTGTATATTCACCTTACAGAGTTAAACAGATGTGTGCATGTAGCAGTTGAGAAACCCTTTCTATGGAGAGTTTGAAAAGACATATTTCCAGCCGTATACAGGCTCATAAGCATAAGCAGTAAGATCGAATCTAAGCCACAGGAGAAACGTCTGTTTGAAACTTCTGTGCTGTGTGTTCGTTCACCTTAGGAAGTTGCATCTATGTTTAGATTCAGCGGGTTAGAAACACATTTCTTCTATAAGCTTCGTTTGGATATCCCTGAGTTATGGGAGTACAGGAAATAATGAGAAATATCTGGCTCTAAAACAAAAACGGAGCTATGTAGCAGAATGTTTATCAAGGAGTATATTCAACTTACGGAGGTAAACTGATATGTGAATGGAGCAGTTGAGAAACCCTTTCTTTTGAGAATCTGGAAAGTGATATTTCCAGCTATAAACAGCATCATAATAATTAGCGGTAAGATCGAATCTAAACCACAGGAGAAATGTCTGCTTCTATCTTCTCTGCTATGTGTTCGTTCACTTTAGGAAGTTGCATCTATGTTTAGATTCAGCTGGTTAGAAACACGTTTCTTCTAAAAGCTGCGTTTGGATATTCCTGAGTCAATGGGAGTATTGGCTGTAAGGAGAAATATCTTTCTCTATAAAAAAAACGGGGCTATGTTGCAGAATGATTGCCAATATATATGTTCACCTTACAGAGTTAAACAGATGTGTGAATGGAGCAGTTAAGAAACCCTTTCTTTGGAGAGTTTGGAAAGAGATATTTCCAGCCCTATACAGGCTCACAAGGATTAGCGGTTAGATAGAAACTAAACCAAAGGAGAAACGTCTCTTTTAAACATCTCTGCTGTGTGTTCGTTCACCTTACGAAGTTGCATCTATGTTTAGATTCAGCGAGTGAGAAACACTTTTCTTCTAAAAGCTGCGTTTGTATATTCTTGAGTCCATGGGAGTATAGGAAGTAATGAGAAGTATCTGGCGCTAAAACAAAAACAGGGCTATATAGCAGAATGATTGGCAAAGGGTATATTCAACTTACAGAGTTAAACAGATGTTTGAATGGAGCAGTGGGAAACCCAATTTTTGAGAGTTTGGAAGGAGATATTTAAAGCCATTTACAGGCTCTTAAGCATAGGCGGTAAGATCGAATCTAAACCACAGGAGAAAGGTCTGTTTCAAACTTCTCTGCTGTGTGATCGTTCCCCTTAGGATGTTGCATCTATGATTTGATTCAGCAAGTTAGAAACACGTTTCTTATAAAAGCTTCCTTTGGATATTCCTGAGTGAGTAGGAGTATAGGATGTAATGAGAAATATCTGGGTCTAAAACAAAAACGGAGCTATATGGCAGAGTGATTGCCAAGGTGTATATTCAACTTACAGAGTTAAACAGATGTAAGAATGTAGCAGTTAAGGAACCTTTTCTTTGGAGAATCTGGAAACAGATATTTCCAGACATAACAGCCTCTTAAGAATTAGCGGTAAGATCGAATCTAAACCACAGAAGAAACGTTTTTTTCAAACTTCTCTGCTGTGTGTTCTTTCAACTTAGGGAGTTGCATCTATGATTAGATTCAGCGAGTTAGAAACACGTTTCTTCTAAAAGCTGCGTTTGGGTATTCCTGACTCAATAGTAGTATAGGATGTAATGAGAAATATCTGGCTCTAAAACAAAAACGGAGGTATATAGCCGAATGATTGTCAAGGAGTCTATTCAACTTAGAGTGTTAAAGAGATGTGTGAACATAGCAGTTCAGCAACCCTTTCTTTGGAGAATATGGGAAGAGATATTTCCAGCCATATGCAGGCTCATAAGAATTAGCGGTAAGATCGCGTCTAAACCACAGGAGAAACGTCTGTTTTAAAGTTCTCTGCTGTGTGTTCGTTCACCTTAGAAAGTTGCATCTATGTTTAGATTCAGACGGTTAGAAACACGTTTCTTCTAAAAGCTTCGTTTGGATATCCCTGAG
>NW_022447100.1:0-2191 GCF_009761245.1 Sapajus apella | reverse complement strand
TTCCTTCCTTCCTTCCTTCCTTCCTTCCTTCCTTCCTTCCTTCCTTCTTTCCATCTTTCTTTGCCTGTTCCCCTCTTTCTTTCCTCTTTTATTCTTCCCTTCTCTTTTTACTCTTTCTCTCTGTCTTTTTTATTTCTCCTCTTCTTTCTTTCTTTCTCTGTTTCTCTCTTTCTCTCTTTCATCTTTTATTTATGATGAAATAGGTCCGTGTTGACATATTGAACATTCTGGGGGAGCAAGGGAGTATAATTGCTGGATCAACGTCCTTGATGTGTAGGAAGATTACCCATGCCCAAGAGAGGTGCCTTTTATTGAAAGACTAGGGGCCACACACAGTGGCTCATGCCTGTAATCCCAGCACTTTGGGAGGCCAAGGTAAGAGGATTGCTTCAGCCCAGAAGGTCAAGACCAGCCTGGCAACAAAGTTAGACCCTGTCTCTACAAAAAATCTTAAAATTAGCCAAGCATGGTGGCACACACCTGTAGTTTCAGATACTTGGAATGCTGAGGCAGGAGGATAACTTGAGCACAAGATTTTGAGGTTACAGTGAGCTATGGTCACGCCACGGCACCCAGCCTGGGAGACAGAATAAGATCCTGTTTCAAGAACAAGGGAGGGGGAGAGAGTGGGGGGGGGAGAGAGAGAGAGAGAGAAACTAGAAGGGAACATAAAATAAGCATTGTAGATTTCTGCAGTTTTGAGGGAATGTGTTCTCTTTCCAGGATCCACAAGGGGGCGCAGCTTTAAGGGCAAGAACTTTCCATTGTCATATTTTCTCCCCCTCACATCCATCTTCATCTGGGTGATTTAACAGTTTGTGTTTAAATTTTGTGGGCGTGGGAAGAAACTAAAAGTCAATCACTCCAGCGGAAGTTCTAGGGGACTCCTTTCACTGAGTAGGAGTCTTAGAGAAGGTGGGGGTTCCTCCCAGGTTAAAAGTCCCCTTCTTCCACACCCCTTTGGACTCCATATTTGGGTCCCCTTCCACGAACACTCTGTCGTGAAAGCTGCTTTTCCTCTCCTAATCTCCATCTCTCCCTCTCCATTCCCTTCCACTCAGTGTGGAAGCTGTCCTTCCTCTCCTGGATTCCATCCTCCTGGACTCTCTCACTCAGTGTGAGAGGAGCTTTCCTTCTCTGGTTTTCCCCCTCTGGGAACCCTTCTCACTCACTGTGAGAGCGGCTTGTCTTCCTCTCACTCAGTGTGAGTTAGCTGTTTCTTTCTCTCTTCTTCTCCATTTGCTTTAAATAAAATCACTTACTACAAACACTTTTGAGTCCGGCATTTACTTTTATGAGTGCACTGTGCCGTGGTCTCCTCTCTCATTCTTAAAGGAAGATAGACCAAGAACCTGGAGAAACATCCTCTCAGGGGAACTGAGGGCACCCCTGGACCCCAATATAACAGTTCAAGGGAAGGGTTGAATTTTGAGACTTAATAACCTCCTTTTTCTTTCCTTCTTTTTTTTTTCTTTTTTTTTTTTTTTTAGATGGAGTCTTTCTCTCTCACCCTGGCTAACGTGTAATGGCATGATCTCAGCTCACTGCAACCTCCGCCTCCCAGGTTTAAGAACTTCTCCTGATTCAGCTTCCCAAGTAGCTGAGACTACTGGTGCCCACCACCAGTTCGGCTGTATTTTTTAGTAGAGACGGGGTTTCACCGTATTGGCCCGGGTGGTCTCAAACTCCTGATCTTTTGATCCACCAGCTTCAACCTCCCAAAGTGCTGAGATTACAGGAGTGAGCCGCCCCGCCTGGCCTGTATGACTGTTTTGAAGAGCTTCATGAGATGCAGTGGCTACACGGTGATTTCCCTGAGCCTTTACAGTATGTCCTCATTTACTTTGAATAGCAAGCTAAACACTGTAACTTTTGTGTTATGATAATTTTGCAACAGAGAAAATAGATTCATATTAATAGAAATCAAGTAACTTCTAAGACATCCAGCTAGCAAATAATAAAGCTGAGATCACACAGCTCAGCTCAAGCTCAGTCTGTTTTCCTTGTAGATGGATTGTTTCTAATTTTTCAATTTGACAAATACAGCTAGCATGGAAATAGTATAAATCATAATTTTCTCTTCCATGAGGATTTTTGAAGTATTTGAAAGAGATAGGATGTTGTGGCATCACAGAGATGTGACGTTGCAACCCTGTGGGCCTGGGTGAGCTGTCACTTGTCACTCTAAGCC
>NW_022447099.1:1039-2192 GCF_009761245.1 Sapajus apella | reverse complement strand
TCTGAACTGCTACATTCACACATCTGTTTAACTCTATATTTTGAATATACCCCTTGACATTCATTCAGCTACATAGCTCCGTTTTTGTTTTAGAGCCACATATTTCTCATTACACCCTATACTCCCATTCACTCAGGAATATCCAAACGCAGATTTAAAAGAAACGTGTTTCTAAGTCGCTGAATCCAAACATAGACGCAACTTCCTAAGGTGAACGAATACACAGCGGAGCAGTTTGAAAGAGACGGTTCTCCTGTGATTTACATGCGATCTTAAAGCTAGTTCTTAGGAGCCTGTACATGACTGGAAATATCTCTTTCCAGATTCTCTAAAGAAAGGGTTAGTGAACTGCTACATTCACACAATTGTTTAACACTGAAAGTTTAATATACACCTTGATAATCATTGTGCTACATAGCTCCGTTGTTGTTTTAGAGCCCGATATTTCTCATTACGACCTATACTCTCCTTCACTCAGGAATATCCAAACGCCGCATTTTGGAGAAACGTGTTTCTAACTCGCTGAATCTAAACATAGATGCAACTTCCGAAGGTGAACGAACACACAGCAGAGCAGTTTCAAAGAGACGTTTCTCCTGTGGTTTAGACTCGATCTTAAAGCTAATTCTTATGAACCAGTATATGGCTGGAAATATCTCTTTCCAGATTGTCTGAGGAAAGGGTTTCTGAATAGGTCATTCACACATCTGGCTAACTCTATAAGTCGAATACACACCTTGACAATCATTCTTCTAAATAGCTCCTTTTTTGTTTTAGAGCCAGATATTTCTCATTACACCCTATACTCCCAAAAACACAGGAATATCGAAACGCAGCTTTTAGAAGAAACCTGTTTCTAACTCGCTGAATAGACACATAAATGCAACTACCTAATGTGAACCAAACACAGCAGAGCAGTTTGAAAGAGAAGTTTCTCTTATGATTTAGATGCGATTTTATAGCTAATTCTCAAGAGTCTGTATATTGCTGGAATTATCTCTTTCCATATTCTCCAAAGAAAGCGTTATTCAACTGCGACATTCACACAATTGTTTAACTCTGTAAGTTTAATACACACCTTGACAATCATTCTGCTACATAGCTCCGTTTTGTTTTAGAGCCAGATATTTCTCATTACACTGTATACTCCCAT
>NW_022447099.1:0-939 GCF_009761245.1 Sapajus apella | reverse complement strand
TAGCTCCGTTTTTGTTTTAGAGCCAGATATTTCTCATTACACTGTATACTCCCATTCACTCAAGAATATCGACACACAGCTTTTAGAAGAAACGTGTTTTAACTCGCTGAATCGAAACATAGATGCAACTTCCTAAGGTCAAGGAACACACAGCAGAGCAGTTTGAAAGACACGTTTCTCCTGTGGTTTAGATGCGATCTTACCGCTAATTCTTAAGAACCTGTTTATAGCTGCAAATATCTCTTTCCAGATTCTCCAAAGAAAGCGTTATTCAACTGCGACATTCACACAATTGTTTACCTCTGTAAGTTAAATATACATCTAGAGAATTATTCTGCTACATATCTCCGCTTTTGTTTTAGAGCCCGATATTTCTCATTACACCCATTATTCCCATTCACTCAGGAATATCCAAACGCAGCTTTTAGAAGAAACGTGTTTCTAACTCGCTGAATCTAAACATAGATGCAACTTCTGAAGGTGAAAGAACACAAAAGAGGGCAGTTTGAAAGAGACGATTCTCCTGTGGTTTAGACGCGATCTTACCGCTAATTCTTAGGAGCCTGTATATGGCTGGAAATATCTCTTTCCAGATTCTCCAAAGAAAGGTTTTATGAACTACTACATTCACATATCTGTTTAAATCTCTAAGTTGAATATACACCTTGACAATCGTTCTTCTATATAGCTCCGTTTTTGTTTTAGAGTCCGATATTTCTCATTACACCCTATACTCCCATACACTCATGAATATCCGAACACCGCTATTAGGAGAAACGTGTTTCTAACTCGCTGAATCTAAACATACATGCAACTTCCGAAGGTGAACGAACACACAGCGGAGCAGTTTGAAAGAGACGTTTCTCCTGTGATTTAGATGCGATCTTATAGCTAATTCTTAGCAGCCTGTATATGGCTGGAAATATCTCTTTCCAGATT
>NW_022447098.1:1301-2192 GCF_009761245.1 Sapajus apella | reverse complement strand
TCACTATTGCTTCTATAAATAATCAAAAACCTGCTAAAAGATATCATTGGAAAGTGTTGCCACAAGGCATATTAAAAGGTCTAATAATTTGCCAGACTTATGTAGGGCAAGCAATTGAAACTACACATAAAAAATTTTCACAGTGTTATACGTTATATGGATGATATTCTTTGTGCTGCTCCCACTCTGGAAATGTCATTCCAATGTTATGATCAATTGCAAAATTCAATTTCTAATGCTGGTTTAATTATAGCTCCTGAAAAAATTCAGACCACCACCCCTTACGCTTAACTGGGGACATTAGTAAATGATACTACCATTGTGCCACAAAAAGTAACCATACACGTAGGGATCAATTAAAAACATTAAATGACTTTCAAAAATTACTAGGGGACATTAATTGGATACGACCTGCTCTACGCATTCCTACCTATGCCATAAGTAATCTATTTTATATTCTTAGAGGAGATCCTAGTCTCTCTAGCCCTCAGCAATTAACAAAGGAGGCTGAGACAGAGTTATAGCTGATTGAGAAGCAAGCGCATAAGGCTTAAATAAATAGAATAGGTCCAGAAAATCTTTAGATTTATTAAATTTTCCAACTCAGCATTCACCTACTGGTGTTATAGTCCAAGAGCAAGATTTCGTGGAATAGCTTTTTCTTCCTCATATAAATTCATGGACTCTTACTTCTTACTTGGATCAAATTGTTAATCTGATAGGAAATGGGAAAAATCAAATTGTTAAATTGCATGGATATGGCCCTGGAAAAATTATTGTATTGTGTCTGTTGTAACTGAGCGAGCACGAAATCACCATTGAGACAAAGACTAGGCCAAATTACAGGGTCTTTATTGCCAGTGGCCACGGAGGACTCACATCTCTCTAACC
>NW_022447098.1:0-1201 GCF_009761245.1 Sapajus apella | reverse complement strand
AATAGCTTTTCCTTCTGAGGTTAGAAAGTCCTCTTTCTTTATATATTGTTCCATGTACATGAGCTGTAGTGAAGGCATAATGGCTGTTGGTATAAATAGTGACAGTCTTTCCTTCTGCCCAGTTTAAGGCTTTTACTAGAGCTATAAGTTCAGTTTTTGGGGCTGAAGTCCCATGAGGAAGGGCCTGGGCCCAGATGACCCACTCTAGGGTAATTACAGCTGCCCCCACATACCCGACTCCGTTGACTATAAAACTGCTGCCATCCATATACAGTACCTCTGCCAGGTTCCGTAAGGGGATGTTGGTGAGGTCCAGTCGAGCGGTTTGGATGACATCTATTATTTGTTGACAGTCATGTATGGGTTCTCCTGGCTTACTATTAGGAAGCAGTGTGGCTGGATTAAGGACTGTAGTCTTCAGGAACTTGATGTGGGGCTGGTAAAAGAGTAGAGCCTGATACTGTACTATGCGGGCGTTAGACATCCACCTTCCTGGAGCCCCACAGAGTAATGATTCTACTGCATGGGGTATCACTAGGTTTAATTCCTGCCCTAGAGTCAGTTTGTCTGCCTTCTTTACCAACAGAGCTGTTGCTGCCACAGACCGAAGGCAGTCTGGCCACGCAGAGGCTACAGGATCAAGTCTTTCTTGACAGGTAGGTGACTGGCCTGGACCATGGTCCTAATGTCTGGGTGAGCACTCCATTCATGATTCCTTGTTTTTCATGCACAACAACCGGAAGGGTTTAGAAATATCTGGCAAGGCCAGGGCTGGGGCCGAGGTCAGAGCGGCTTTAACTTTATTAAAATTTTGTTGTTCTACTACTGTCCAAATTATGGGTTGATTCCCTCCTGTGCAGGCATACAGAGGCCTGGCTATTTCAGAAAAACCTAAAATCCATAGCCTACAGTACCCTACTGCCCCAAGGAACTCCCAAACTTTGCATTTTGTGGTGGTGGGGGGTATCTGTAGTACTGCTTGGAATTGGCTGGGTGCCAGCACCCAGTTGCCCTTTTCTATGATATAGCCCAGGTAAGTAACCTTTTCTACTTTTTTTATTGCACTTTAGGTTTTGGGGTACATATGAAGAACAGGTAAGATTGTAGCATAGGTACACACATGGCAGTGTGATTTGCTGTCTTCCTCCCCTTCACCTATATCTGGCATTTCTCCCCATGCTATCTCTCCCCAACTCCCCAT
>NW_022447097.1:0-2192 GCF_009761245.1 Sapajus apella | reverse complement strand
GGGACCTATGTTCATAAAACGGTGGCATGAGCACACATCTGAGTGGCGTTTGTGGCCTTCTGACATCAAAAGCTGAAACAGAGGACATGAAAACCCTCACTGTACATCCTCTGAAGTCTGGCCGGATTCATTCCTAGGTCGGTGGTCTCTTATCAGGAGGGAACGCTTGATCGAAACCACAAAAGGGAGGGAAAGCCTCAGGCCATTAGCTGGTAACAGTGGCAAAGCAAGTCTTTCCGAAGGGCTGGTTTGTTAACCCTTAGGAGAAACAAGCCTAATTGTTACCAGATGGGGCAGCGCAGTTCCAGGTTCTTGGTGTCCCAAACAAAGAACTGTACATGACACACACAAAGCAGCAAAGCAAAGTTTATTAAGCACAGTAACACTCTCAGAGAGGGGAGAGCGGCCTGACGTCAGGGAGATGACATCAGTATTAGTTTGGTGTATACACTGGGTCTTTTTATGTGTGTTTTCTTCCTTCTCTTCACAAGGATGGCTAATCTTTAGCCACTGTTTACCTTTCGCTTGATAGGGAGATTGCCTAGTTACTTTGGCCCTTGTGCGCTTGCACGTTGCCTCCATCCCATAATTTTAAGTCCATGCATGTATGCAGTCCATATGTATGGGCTTTAATGAGCTGATTATCATATGTGGTCATGTTAAGGATACCTTTTCTCTCTAATGCACATGCCTAGCTCTGAGGTGCTGCCCCTTTACTGGTTTGGATCTTGCCGGCCATGGGGTCTTTGCTTTTTTTCTTTTTTTTTTTTTTTTTGAGACAGAGCAAGACTCTGTCTGGAGTCTTGTCCGGAGCCCAGTGATGCTATCTTGGCTCATGGCAACTTCCGCCTCCCAGGCTCAAACAATTCTCCTGTCTCAGCTTCCTGAGTAGCTGGGAGTACAGGCACATACCACTAAGCCTGGCTAATTTTTTGTGTGTTTTTAGTAGACATGAGATTTCACCATGTTGGCCAGGCTGCTCTTGAACTCCTGACCTCAGGGGATTTGCCTACCTCCATTTCCCAAAGTGCTGGGATTACAGGTGTGAGCCGCTGCACCCGGCCTTGCTTGCTTTTTAAATCTTTTTGTTTTGGCTGCTCGACTTCTGCCTCTTATCTTGCTTCTTGCCCACATGCCTCTTCACCTTGCTTGTTTCTGCTTTTACTCATTCTGCCTTTTATCCAACCTCCAATTCCCTCTGCTCTTCTCCTGCCTCATAATGGCAGTTATTGAGGAGGGTTTTAAGGGGGCATGTACGCTGTGCAACCTCAGATCCTGTCACAGCCAGAAACTCAGTTTTCAAGGTTGCTCTGTGGTCTTGTCAGCCAGGAGTTCGGTTGTAGGGCTTAAAGCTTATTTTTACTTCTCAATCCTGACAAGAGAAGGCTGGATTAATGCAGATTCTGTCAGGTGTAAATTTCCCCTACAAAAGAATTTTCGCTGGGAGCAGTCGCTCACGCCGGTCATCTGGTCATCCGGTCACTTTGGGAGGCTGAGGTGGGCGGATCACCTGAGGTTGGGAGTTTCAGATCAGCCTGACCAACATGGAGGAGTCCTGTCTCTACTAAAAATACACAATTAGCTGGGCATGGTGGCACATGCCTGTAATCCCAGCTGCTCAGGAGGCTGAGGCAGGAGAATCATCTGAACCCAGCTGGTGGAGGTTGCAGTGAGCCGAAATGGCACCATTGCACTCCAGCCTGGGCAACAAGAGGGAAACTCTGTCACACACACACACACACACACGCACAGGTAGTTTACAGGGTTACTTCTGTTTGCTGGCTCTCTGACAGCCACTCTGAAATATGCTAAAGAAATATATTCTGGGGTAAAATATTTTTATTTTCTTCATCTATCTACAGCCTCGCCATGCTGGCAGCCCCCAATCCCAGCATACCTGAAGCCTTTCTTTTTAAAAAGCTTTCCCACTCTTCTGGTTGCCTTCAAGTCGCTGCCAAGACGCAAGTAACAGTGGCTGACTCCTTGCTACAGCAAGCTCAGAATGTGTAGCCTTTGCTTTTTTCTTTCTTTCTTTCTTTCTTTTTTTTTTTTCATTTTGTTGGTCTTCATTCATTTGCAGAAGCTTCAGTGTAGAGCTGACAAGGACACCGTCTTTGACCAAACCTCAGTCAGTTTCCTCTGAGACCCTTTCTCTGTTAGTTCCTGGCCTGCCAAGTCCAGTTTTAGAAAAG
>NW_022447096.1:0-2192 GCF_009761245.1 Sapajus apella | reverse complement strand
GGGACCTATGTTCATAAAACGGTGGCATGAGCACACATCTGAGTGGCGTTTGTGGCCTTCTGACATCAAAAGCTGAAACAGAGGACATGAAAACCCTCACTGTACATCCTCTGAAGTCTGGCCGGATTCATTCCTAGGTCGGTGGTCTCTTATCAGGAGGGAACGCTTGATCGAAACCACAAAAGGGAGGGAAAGCCTCAGGCCATTAGCTGGTAACAGTGGCAAAGCAAGTCTTTCCGAAGGGCTGGTTTGTTAACCCTTAGGAGAAACAAGCCTAATTGTTACCAGATGGGGCAGCGCAGTTCCAGGTTCTTGGTGTCCCAAACAAAGAACTGTACATGACACACACAAAGCAGCAAAGCAAAGTTTATTAAGCACAGTAACACTCTCAGAGAGGGGAGAGCGGCCTGACGTCAGGGAGATGACATCAGTATTAGTTTGGTGTATACACTGGGTCTTTTTATGTGTGTTTTCTTCCTTCTCTTCACAAGGATGGCTAATCTTTAGCCACTGTTTACCTTTCGCTTGATAGGGAGATTGCCTAGTTACTTTGGCCCTTGTGCGCTTGCACGTTGCCTCCATCCCATAATTTTAAGTCCATGCATGTATGCAGTCCATATGTATGGGCTTTAATGAGCTGATTATCATATGTGGTCATGTTAAGGATACCTTTTCTCTCTAATGCACATGCCTAGCTCTGAGGTGCTGCCCCTTTACTGGTTTGGATCTTGCCGGCCATGGGGTCTTTGCTTTTTTTCTTTTTTTTTTTTTTTTTGAGACAGAGCAAGACTCTGTCTGGAGTCTTGTCCGGAGCCCAGTGATGCTATCTTGGCTCATGGCAACTTCCGCCTCCCAGGCTCAAACAATTCTCCTGTCTCAGCTTCCTGAGTAGCTGGGAGTACAGGCACATACCACTAAGCCTGGCTAATTTTTTGTGTGTTTTTAGTAGACATGAGATTTCACCATGTTGGCCAGGCTGCTCTTGAACTCCTGACCTCAGGGGATTTGCCTACCTCCATTTCCCAAAGTGCTGGGATTACAGGTGTGAGCCGCTGCACCCGGCCTTGCTTGCTTTTTAAATCTTTTTGTTTTGGCTGCTCGACTTCTGCCTCTTATCTTGCTTCTTGCCCACATGCCTCTTCACCTTGCTTGTTTCTGCTTTTACTCATTCTGCCTTTTATCCAACCTCCAATTCCCTCTGCTCTTCTCCTGCCTCATAATGGCAGTTATTGAGGAGGGTTTTAAGGGGGCATGTACGCTGTGCAACCTCAGATCCTGTCACAGCCAGAAACTCAGTTTTCAAGGTTGCTCTGTGGTCTTGTCAGCCAGGAGTTCGGTTGTAGGGCTTAAAGCTTATTTTTACTTCTCAATCCTGACAAGAGAAGGCTGGATTAATGCAGATTCTGTCAGGTGTAAATTTCCCCTACAAAAGAATTTTCGCTGGGAGCAGTCGCTCACGCCGGTCATCTGGTCATCCGGTCACTTTGGGAGGCTGAGGTGGGCGGATCACCTGAGGTTGGGAGTTTCAGATCAGCCTGACCAACATGGAGGAGTCCTGTCTCTACTAAAAATACACAATTAGCTGGGCATGGTGGCACATGCCTGTAATCCCAGCTGCTCAGGAGGCTGAGGCAGGAGAATCATCTGAACCCAGCTGGTGGAGGTTGCAGTGAGCCGAAATGGCACCATTGCACTCCAGCCTGGGCAACAAGAGGGAAACTCTGTCACACACACACACACACACACGCACAGGTAGTTTACAGGGTTACTTCTGTTTGCTGGCTCTCTGACAGCCACTCTGAAATATGCTAAAGAAATATATTCTGGGGTAAAATATTTTTATTTTCTTCATCTATCTACAGCCTCGCCATGCTGGCAGCCCCCAATCCCAGCATACCTGAAGCCTTTCTTTTTAAAAAGCTTTCCCACTCTTCTGGTTGCCTTCAAGTCGCTGCCAAGACGCAAGTAACAGTGGCTGACTCCTTGCTACAGCAAGCTCAGAATGTGTAGCCTTTGCTTTTTTCTTTCTTTCTTTCTTTCTTTTTTTTTTTTCATTTTGTTGGTCTTCATTCATTTGCAGAAGCTTCAGTGTAGAGCTGACAAGGACACCGTCTTTGACCAAACCTCAGTCAGTTTCCTCTGAGACCCTTTCTCTGTTAGTTCCTGGCCTGCCAAGTCCAGTTTTAGAAAAG
>NW_022447095.1:0-2192 GCF_009761245.1 Sapajus apella | reverse complement strand
CATCACCACGATCACCACCACCATTACCATTATCATCACCATCATTACCATCATCACCACCACTACCATCATCACCACCATTACCATCATCACCATCATTACCATCATCATTACCATCATCACCACCATTACCATCATCACCACCATTACCATCATCACCACCATCATCACCACCATCACCATCACCATCATCGTCATCACCATCATCATTGTCATCATCATCACCATTACCATCATCACCACCACCATTACCATCACCATCGTCACCACATTACCGTCATCACCACCATTACCATCATCATCATCACTATCACCATCATCATCATCACAGTCACCCCTTTTTCTTTTCTCTTACTAATGTCTTTTCTTATTTTATTTATTATTATTTTGAGATGCAGTCTTGCTCTGTTACCCAGACTGGAGTGCAGTGGCTTGATCTCAACTCACTGCAACCTCCACCTCCGCATTTCAAATGCTTCTCCTGCCTCAGCCTCCTGAGTAGCTGGACTATAGGCAGGTGCCACCATGCCCAGCTAATTTTTGTATTTTTAGTAGCAAGGGGGTTTCACCATGTTGGCCAGGATGGTCTCGATTTCTTGACCTCGTGATCCATCCACCTTGGCCTCCCAAAGTGCTGGGAATACAGGCATAAGCCACTGTGCCTGGCCAATTTTAATTTTTTTTGAGATGGAGTCTCACTCTTTCACCTAGGCTGGAGTGCAGTGGTGCAATCTTAGCTCACTGCAACCTCCACCTCCTGGTTCAAGTGCTTCTCCTGCCTCAGCCTCCCGAGTAGCTAGGATCACCAGGCATGTGCCACCACACCTGGTTAATTTTTATATTTTTGGTAGGGATGAGGTTTCACTATGTTGGCCAGCCTGGCCTTGAACTCCGGACCTCAGGTGATCCACCTGTCTCGGTTGCCCAAATGTCTTTTCTGTATGTAATTGATTTCTTTGAGAAAGTGACATCATTTTTCATTGTGTGTTAATTCACTTTATTTATTTTTAATTTTTTTATTGAGATAGGGTTTCACTTTGTCACCCAAGCAGGAGTGCAGGGGATCCTTGACTATTTGGACTGAAGCAGTCCTTCCCCCTCAGTGTTCCAAGTAGCTGGGACTACAGGCGCTACCATGCCTGGCTATTTTTAAAAAAAATTATTCTTAGAGATGAGGGCTCCCTATGTCGCCCAGGCTGGTCTCAAACTCCTGGACTCAAGAGATCATCCTGCTTTGGCCTCCCAAAGTGTGGGATTACAGGCATGAGCCTCTGTGCCCAGACTTCTTTTTAAAAATATACATGCACTGTTGACAGCTTTACAAAGGGAATATGTTCAGATAAGGTGAAATTAAAACTGGAGAACTTTTCACCTAAAATAAGAGAAGAAAGAGTCTGGCCACTCACTCTCACTAGTAGTATTTTGCCAGCTCTCCTTCCAGTCTTATTTTAATGAAATAATATGCAAATAATGTTTTTACCAAATGGAGGAGAAGGCAGTCCATGATATTTCACAATGAGCTTCCCTCACTGGGTGACCTGTCCTAACACGTCATGCCACTGTGGTCCCTGTGCACGTACTTCGTGATAGGAAACCCTACATGTGATGGGGCCGGCCCTCCCACCTGTCCTTATGGCTGGTCAGTGGACAGTCCTCTGCTCCCCACCTCCCTCTCTCCGTCTTCCTCCCACTACTCCTGGATCATCAGCCCTGACCCACACCTCCGGGGACGCTTGCTGCCTTGTCCTCACAGGGGGTTCACGGCCCGTATGTGATCTCGTCCCACGCCCTGTCACACATGCCCTAAGCCCTCCCACTCCAGGCACTGGGCTGGGTACTGGGGACAGGGACATAGGGACAGCCAAGCTGACGTTCCTTGACCCCTTACAGGCACCAGGAATTTACTTGTCTAGCCCCCGAATTTTCACAGCAGCCCCACGAGCTGTGTTGTGTTACGTTCCTGACTTGGACAAAAATAAGGTGAGGTGGAAGTTGCACAGTGAGCCACAGGACAGGCCAGACTTCGCCCCAGGTGGCCCTTGGGGGTCTCTCTGGGAAGGATTGGGTGGGTCACTCTCGTTCCCACCATCCCACTGGGGCCTTCTCGGTTGGTTCTGGGGTCCAGACCCTTGTCTTCTCATCTCGATGGGGACACGGAGGCTCTGGGAGGGAGGCGGTGCTGGGGGGACCAT
>NW_022447094.1:0-2192 GCF_009761245.1 Sapajus apella | reverse complement strand
CATCACCACGATCACCACCACCATTACCATTATCATCACCATCATTACCATCATCACCACCACTACCATCATCACCACCATTACCATCATCACCATCATTACCATCATCATTACCATCATCACCACCATTACCATCATCACCACCATTACCATCATCACCACCATCATCACCACCATCACCATCACCATCATCGTCATCACCATCATCATTGTCATCATCATCACCATTACCATCATCACCACCACCATTACCATCACCATCGTCACCACATTACCGTCATCACCACCATTACCATCATCATCATCACTATCACCATCATCATCATCACAGTCACCCCTTTTTCTTTTCTCTTACTAATGTCTTTTCTTATTTTATTTATTATTATTTTGAGATGCAGTCTTGCTCTGTTACCCAGACTGGAGTGCAGTGGCTTGATCTCAACTCACTGCAACCTCCACCTCCGCATTTCAAATGCTTCTCCTGCCTCAGCCTCCTGAGTAGCTGGACTATAGGCAGGTGCCACCATGCCCAGCTAATTTTTGTATTTTTAGTAGCAAGGGGGTTTCACCATGTTGGCCAGGATGGTCTCGATTTCTTGACCTCGTGATCCATCCACCTTGGCCTCCCAAAGTGCTGGGAATACAGGCATAAGCCACTGTGCCTGGCCAATTTTAATTTTTTTTGAGATGGAGTCTCACTCTTTCACCTAGGCTGGAGTGCAGTGGTGCAATCTTAGCTCACTGCAACCTCCACCTCCTGGTTCAAGTGCTTCTCCTGCCTCAGCCTCCCGAGTAGCTAGGATCACCAGGCATGTGCCACCACACCTGGTTAATTTTTATATTTTTGGTAGGGATGAGGTTTCACTATGTTGGCCAGCCTGGCCTTGAACTCCGGACCTCAGGTGATCCACCTGTCTCGGTTGCCCAAATGTCTTTTCTGTATGTAATTGATTTCTTTGAGAAAGTGACATCATTTTTCATTGTGTGTTAATTCACTTTATTTATTTTTAATTTTTTTATTGAGATAGGGTTTCACTTTGTCACCCAAGCAGGAGTGCAGGGGATCCTTGACTATTTGGACTGAAGCAGTCCTTCCCCCTCAGTGTTCCAAGTAGCTGGGACTACAGGCGCTACCATGCCTGGCTATTTTTAAAAAAAATTATTCTTAGAGATGAGGGCTCCCTATGTCGCCCAGGCTGGTCTCAAACTCCTGGACTCAAGAGATCATCCTGCTTTGGCCTCCCAAAGTGTGGGATTACAGGCATGAGCCTCTGTGCCCAGACTTCTTTTTAAAAATATACATGCACTGTTGACAGCTTTACAAAGGGAATATGTTCAGATAAGGTGAAATTAAAACTGGAGAACTTTTCACCTAAAATAAGAGAAGAAAGAGTCTGGCCACTCACTCTCACTAGTAGTATTTTGCCAGCTCTCCTTCCAGTCTTATTTTAATGAAATAATATGCAAATAATGTTTTTACCAAATGGAGGAGAAGGCAGTCCATGATATTTCACAATGAGCTTCCCTCACTGGGTGACCTGTCCTAACACGTCATGCCACTGTGGTCCCTGTGCACGTACTTCGTGATAGGAAACCCTACATGTGATGGGGCCGGCCCTCCCACCTGTCCTTATGGCTGGTCAGTGGACAGTCCTCTGCTCCCCACCTCCCTCTCTCCGTCTTCCTCCCACTACTCCTGGATCATCAGCCCTGACCCACACCTCCGGGGACGCTTGCTGCCTTGTCCTCACAGGGGGTTCACGGCCCGTATGTGATCTCGTCCCACGCCCTGTCACACATGCCCTAAGCCCTCCCACTCCAGGCACTGGGCTGGGTACTGGGGACAGGGACATAGGGACAGCCAAGCTGACGTTCCTTGACCCCTTACAGGCACCAGGAATTTACTTGTCTAGCCCCCGAATTTTCACAGCAGCCCCACGAGCTGTGTTGTGTTACGTTCCTGACTTGGACAAAAATAAGGTGAGGTGGAAGTTGCACAGTGAGCCACAGGACAGGCCAGACTTCGCCCCAGGTGGCCCTTGGGGGTCTCTCTGGGAAGGATTGGGTGGGTCACTCTCGTTCCCACCATCCCACTGGGGCCTTCTCGGTTGGTTCTGGGGTCCAGACCCTTGTCTTCTCATCTCGATGGGGACACGGAGGCTCTGGGAGGGAGGCGGTGCTGGGGGGACCAT
>NW_022447093.1:0-2193 GCF_009761245.1 Sapajus apella | reverse complement strand
CAACTTACAGAGTTAAAGTGATGTGTGTGTGCAGCAGTTCAGAAATCGTTTCTTTGGAGAATCTGGAAACAGATATTTCCAGCCATATGCAGGCATATAAGAACTAGCAGTAAGACTGCATTTAAAACACAGGAGAAACGTCTATTTCAAACTGCTCTGCTTTGTGTTCGTTCACCATAGGAAGTTGCCTCTATGTTTAGATTCAGCGAGTCAGAAACACTTTTCTTTTGTAATCTGCGTTTGGATATTCCAGGGTGAATTAGACTATAGGATGTAATGAGAAATATCTTGCTCTAAAACAAAAACGCTGCTGTCTATCCGAATGGTTGTCAATCTGTACAATCAACTTACAGAGTTAAACTGATGTGTGTGTGCAGCAGTTCAGAAATCGTTTCTTTCGAGAATCTGGAAACAGACATTTCCAGCCTTATGCAGGCATAAAAGAAGTGGCAGTAGGACTGCGTTTAAAACACAGGAGAAACATCTCTTTCAAACTGCTCTGTTTTGTGTTCACTCATCTTAGGAAGTTGCATCTATGTTTACATTCAGAGAGTTAGAAAACCGTTTCTTCTAAAAGCTGAGTTTGGATATTCCAGAGTGAATGAGACTGTAAGATGTAATGAGAAATATCTTGATCTAAAAGATAAACGCAGCTATGTAGTAGAATGGTTGTCAAGCCGTACAGTCAGCTAACAGAGTTAAACTGACATGTGTGTGCAGCAGTTCAGAAATCCTTTCTTTGCACAATAGGTAAGGAGATATTTCCAGACGTATACAGGCATATAAGAAGTGGCAGTAAGACTGCGTTTAAAACGCAGGAGAAACATGTCGTTCAAACTGCTCTGTTTGGGTTCACTCACCTTAGGAAGTTGCATCTATGTTTAGATTCAGAGAGTTAGAAAACCGTTTCTTCTAAAATCTGCGTTTGGATATTCCAGAGTGACTGACACTATAGGCTGTAATGAGAAATCTATTGATCTAAAGCAAAAACGCAGCTACATAGCAGAATGGTGGTTATGTTGTAGAATCAACTCAAAGAGGTAAACTCATGTGTGTGTGCAGCAGTTCAGAAATGCTTTCTTTGGATAATCTAGAAACAGATATTTCCAGCCATATACAGGCATATGAGAACTAACAGTAAGACTGCGTTTAAAACACAGGAGAAACGTCTAGTTCAAACTGCTCTGCTTTGTGTTCCTTCACCTTAGGAAATGGCATCTATGTGTAGATTCAGCGAGTTAGAAACACGTTTCTTCTAAAATGTGCTTTCGTATATTTCAGAGTGAATGAGACTGTAGGTTGTAATGAGAAATATCTTGCTCTAAAAGAAAAACACAGCTATATAGCAGAATGGTTGTCAAGCTGTATAATCAGTTTACAGAGTTAAGCTGATGTGTGTCTGCAGCAGTTCAGAAATCTTTTTTTTTGGAGAATCTGGAAACAGATATTTCCACCAGCATACAGGCACATCAGAACAGGAAGCAACACTGCATTTGAAACACAGCAGAAACGTCTTGTTCAAAATGCTTTGCTTTGTGTTCACTGACCTTAGGAAGTTGCATCTATGTTTAGCTTCAGCTTGTTAGAAACACTATTCTTCTAAAAGCTTCGTTTGGATATTCTAGAGAGAATGAGACTATAGGCTCTAATGAGAATTATCTTGCTCTAAAACCAAAACGCAGCTATCTAGGAAAATGGTTGTGAAGCTGGACAATAAAATTACCGAGTTAAAGTGATGGGTGTGTGCACCAGTTAAGAAATCTTTCTTTGGAGAATCTGGTATTTTATGCCACATAGAGGCATATGAGAACGAGAAGTAAGACTGCGATTAAAACACAGGGGAAACGTCTATTTCAACGTGCTCTGCTTTGTGTTCATTTACCTTAGGAAGTTGCATCTATGTTTAGATACAGCCAGTTAGAAAACCGTTTCTTCTAAAAGCTGAGTTTGGATATTCCAGAGTGAATGAGACTATAGGCTGTATAGAGAAATATCTGGCTCTAAAAGAAAAACACAGCTATCTAGCAGAATGGTTGTCAAGCTCTACAATCAACTTACAGAGTTAAACTGATGTGTGTGTGCAGCAGTTCAGAAATCGTTTCTTTGGAGAATCTGGAAACATCTATTTCCAGCCATATACAGGCACATAAGAACTGGCAGTAAGACTGCGTTTTAAACACAGGAGAAACATCT
>NW_022447092.1:0-2193 GCF_009761245.1 Sapajus apella | reverse complement strand
CTACTTTTATTTTATATTATTTGTGTCAGAAGTGACCGTTTTTTTTTTCTTTCATTCTTAGCACAAGAAATAGGAGAAAGCAGCGGTACTAACCATGTAAGTAAACAGTCAGAAAGTCGAGAAATTGTAGTTTGATGTAAAATTATGTCTTTCTTGATTCCTTTAAATTATAATGGGGACCCAGTGGTGATAGGATGGACCTCGTTTCACGGATTTTCTGAATCTCTTCTACTTTCCTATCAAATTTATCCCCAAAATTCTTCAGCTTAGTGTGCCCACCTTTTAAGGATTGCTGACACTCAAGTTAAATTTCAGTAGTTGGTTGTGGTATAAAGATCTGCTTTAAATATTTAATCTTATTTTTAATGATATAACAAAAATAGAAGAGCTAAGTTAGTTGTCAGTATGGTCTATTGGCCCTCTGTCACAGCAGGTGAAAGCATATCTTCCTTGCCAACCATGACCTTATTTTTCTCCCTCTGTTTCTTTGAATTGTAGCACACTTTTTAATTCAATCAGTAATATTGACATGATTATGACTATCCAAATATTATTCACTGCTGAATTATATGTTGTTTTCACTGTGCCTCTTCATTACATATTCCTTCATCCTTTTTCTGAAACAGTTCTGAAATCTGAGCACTTCTGCACTTCTTCTGGATCATCTTTTTTTCCTAGCCTATGCTGGTTTATCCAGCCAAATGCAGTAAGTAGCCTCTGGATGGTCTGTCACTTTATTGAAAAATAATAATTATTGTTAAGTTATATTTTACATATAATTTACATTTCACATCCATTATTTTTTAGCATGAAGCTAATATTCTGACTATATTCGTTTGCCTGTTTTCTAACAGCTGATCCCTCCCCACATGCCTTTCAGAGATATTTTCCATCTGCTAAAACATACCTGTTCCTCTTTGTTTTTGGCGGGTGGTGGGCAGCCTTTCTTTGGCCTTTTGTCATCGTAGTTTAGTATAGAGTGGCTTTCCCTAGATATGCTTGATGTCTTAGTCTATCTATGCTATCTCTTTAAAGTCTTTTGGGATCTCACATAACTGCTGCCTTGCGTGGGATCGCCTGAGTCCTAGATTCTGTGTTTCCTTCTGTCCTGTTATCCTCTCTAGTCGTACTTAAGCACACTTTCCTGGGCAGAGATGTTTAGAGATCTGAGCAGTCTTAAAATTCTCCGTCCTTGAAACAGAGTAAACTTCTAGGTTGAATCTAAATTTTATGGTTTTGAAGATATTCTGCAATTGTGATCTCATCACAGTGTTGTTCTTGAATCTGTTGCCATTGTGTGACACGTTATTTATAACCGCGTTTTATGTATTTTTGGAAGCTTTTTCAGAGCTTTTCTGTCTCTGAGATTCTGAAATTTCATAATAACAGCTTGGCGGGTGATCTTTTCATTTTACTGAGGCTACTAAATATGCAGACTCTCTCTTTTTGAGAATGTTTTTTATTTTCTCTGTTTTTTTAAGTTATTATCTGTTTTCAGGGTATGAGAGAATATTTAAGTGATAATCTTTTTATCCTCCACATAAGAAAACAGGACTAGAGAAACCTATGGCTTCCTCACTTGGTGGTGGCCTAGCAACCTTGGCACACAGAACCTCTGAATGTGACACACCTGTTTTGTCACAATATTGCCTGAAATAATACATGTAGGATTAGTAAGTTTGTAAATACATTAGTCTTGTATTCATTGCAATAAATTTCTCTTGTACCAGTATTATTTAATACATTATATTTTATTGTAATAAATTAATAGAAATTCTCAGCTGTTTTATATCTTGGTAGAAAAAAACAATGAAATTGCATTTTAAACTTTTGTCGTTATATATAAAGAGAATTCATAAAATCCTTGTTAGGTTTGATGACAGGTAGCATATTAAGAGCAGCATTTTCTAACTCATATCTCAGTATCATCTCTGGAAGTTAAGAGCTTCCAATGGTTTTTCTGTAAAGTGCACATGATATCACACTCAGGCAGTTCATGGAGTGTAAGAAATATCTTAGTGCTTTGTCATTTGACATTTTAACTGAGAAAAAAAAAAAACACACTTTGATAAGTTTACCTTATCCTTCCCTTCCTCTTTAGATATATGCGGATCATTCTTCTTTAAAATTCAGCTCATGCTCGACCATTTTTCTTGAAGACACCACAGCCAGCTGCCCTCATTTTAAAATGAC
>NW_022447091.1:0-2193 GCF_009761245.1 Sapajus apella | reverse complement strand
GACAGTATTCTGGCTTCCCAGATTGTCCTTTAAAAAATAAATAAGAATATAGTATTAGAAGTTCTAGCCAGAGCAATCAGGCAAGAAAAAGAAATAAAGGGCATTCAAATAGGAAAGGAGGAAGTCAAATTGTCTCTATTTGCAGACGACATGATTGTATATCTAGAAGACCCCATCGTCTCAGCCCCAAACCTCCTGAAACTGATAAGCAAGTTCAGCAAAGTCTCAGGATACAAAATCAATGTGCAAAAATCACATGCATTCCTATAAACCAATAACAGACTTAAAGAGAGCCAAATCAAGAACAAACTTCCATTCACAATTGCCACAAAGAGAATAAAATACCTAGGAATACAACTAACAAGGAATGTAAAGGACCTCTTCAAGGAGAACTACAAGCCACTGCTCAACGAAATAAGAGATGACACAAACAGATGGAGAAACATCCCATGTTCATGGTTAGGAAGAATCAATATCGTGAAAATGGCCATACTGCCCATAGTAATTTACAGATTCAATGCTATCCCCATCAAGCTACCAATGACCTTCTTCGCAGAACTGGAAAAAACCACCTTGAACTTCATATGGAACCAAAAGAGAGCTCGCATAGCCAAGTCAATTCTACGCAAAAAGAACAAAGTGGGAGGCATCACACTACCAGACTTCAAACTATACTACAAGCCTACAGCAATCAAAACAGCATGGTACTGGTACCAAAACAGAGATATAGACCAATGGAACAGAACAGATGCCACGGAGGCAACACCACACATCTACAACCATCTGATCTTTGACAAACCTGACAAAAACAAGCAATGGGGAAAGGATTCCCTGTTCAATAAATGGTGTTGGGAAAACTGGCTAGCCATGTGCAGAAAGCAGAAACTGGACCCCTTCCTGACACCTTACACTAAAATTAACTCCAGATGGATTAAAGACTTAAACATAAGACCTAACACCATAAAAACCCTAGAAGAAAATCTAGGCAAAACCATTCAGGACGTAGGTGTAGGCAAGGACTTCATGACCAAAACGCCAAACGCATTGACAACAAAAGCCAAAATAGACAAATGGGACCTAATCAAACTCCACAGCTTCTGCACAGCAAAAGAAACAATCATTAGAGTGAATCGGCAACCAAGAGATTGGGAAAAAATTTTTGCAGTTTACCCATCTGACAAAGGGCTGATATCCATAATTTACAAAGAACTAAAGCAGATTTACAAGAAAAAAACTAACAAGCCCATTCAAAAGTGGGCAAAGGATATGAACAGACACTTCTCAAAAGAAGACATACGTGAGGCCAACAAACATATGAAAAAATGCTCATCATCACTGGTCATCAGAGAAATGCAAATCAAAACTACACTGAGATACCATCTCACGCCGGTTAGAATGGCGATCATTAAAAAATCTGGAGACAACAGATGCTGGAGAGGATGTGGAGAAATAGGAACACTTTTGCACTGTTGGTGGGAGTGTAAATTAGTTCAACCATTGTGGAAGACAGTGTGGCGATTCCTCAAGGACCTAGAAATAGAAATTCCATTCGACCCAGCAATCCCATTACTGGATATATATCCAAAGGATTACAAATCGTTCTACTATAAGGACACGTGCACACGAATGTTCATTGCAGCACTGTTTACAATAGCAAAGACCTGGAACCAACCCAAATGCCCATCGACGATAGACTGGATAGGGAAAATGTGGCACATATACACCATGGAATATTATGCAGCCATCAGAAACGATGAGTTTGGGTCCTTTGTAGGGACATGGATGAACCTGGAAACCATCATTCTCAGCAAACTGACAGAAGAGCAGAAGATCAAACACCGCATGTTCTCACTCATAGGCGGGTGTTGAACAATGAGAACACATGGACACAGGGAGGGGAGCACTACACACTGGGGTCAGTTGGGGGGAAATAGGGGAGGGAGGGTGGGGGGTGGGAAGCTGGGGAGAGATAGCAAGGGGAGAAATGCCAGATGTAGGTGATGGGGAGGAAGGCAGCAAATCACACTGCCACGTGTGTTCCTATGCAACAATTTTGCATGTTCTTCACATGTACCCCAAAATGTAAAATGCAATAAAATAAATAAATGGGGAAAAAATAAATAAATAAATAAATAAATAAATAAATAAATAAATAAGAAATTCTGATTCCTAATCAGCTGAGTATGTTTTGAT
>NW_022447090.1:0-2194 GCF_009761245.1 Sapajus apella | reverse complement strand
TTACATGGGAACACCAAGGACAACCTGGTGGGCTATGTCCCCACCAAGCCTCGCCGCATGTCCCCCGAGGGATCCCTCTTCCTTCTTCCCTTACCAGCATAAAGAGCTGAGGAATTTCCAGACAACACAGCCCCTAGCCCTGCCCCGTAGTGGGAAGATGATCAGGCAGCTGTCACCTACACACCTTACTTCATTAAAGTGTCACACGGGTCAGCTGTGTGTGAGCCTGTAATCCCAGCGTTTTGGGAGGCTGAGACAGGTGGATCACAAGGTCAAGAGTTTGGGACCCACTTGACCAACATGAAGAAACCCGTCTCTACTAAAAATAAAAAAATTAGCAGGCTGTGGTGGCATGTGCCTGTAATCCCAGCTACTAAATAGGCTGAGGTAGGAGAATCACTTGAACCCGGGAGGCAGAGGTTGCAGTGAGCTGAGATTGTGCCACTGCACTCCAGCCTGGGTGATAGAGTAAGATCCCATCTCAATCAATCAATCAATCAAGTAAGTAAGTATTACATGGGAGATTCCCACGTGGCATGACGGGGAGGAGCCTAACCCAGCCTGAGGCAGGGCAGGAGATCTGAGTTAGCTGAGTAAACTGAGGCATAAGGATTTAGTGGGGGCAATTTCCACAGCACAGGGGCCTGACCAGCTACAAGTCAGCAACAGCAAACTTCTTTGACCAGGCTCATCACATCCAGATGAGTGAGAAAAACAATCACTCCTCACTGTATGTCCCCAGAACTCTGGGAGCAAGTGAGTGGCAGCCATCATACTGGGGCCATTTTTTCTGTGAGTTTCCAGAAGCCTTTCACAGGCGGTGGGATTAGAATGGAGCAGGGCTTGGCTGAGCGCAGTGGCTCACACCTTGAATCCCAGCACTTTGGGAGGACAAAGTGGGTGGATGGCCTAGGGTCAGGAGTTGGAGAACAGCCTGACCAACATGGTGAAACCCCAGCTGTACTAAAAATACAAAAATTAGCCAGGTGTGGTAGCACTCAACTGTGCTCCCAGCTACTCAGGCAGATGAAGCAGGAGAATCTCTTGAACCTGGGAGGTGGAGGTTGCAGTGAGCCAAGATTGCCTCACTGCACTCCAGGCCTGGGTGACAGAGCAAGACTCCATCACACACACACACACACACACACACACACACACACACACAGCCGGGTCAAGGGACAGAATGGGGCTAACTGGCTTCCAGGTTTACCTTTCCTCCAACACCCCATCTCTCCCACAGTGCTGAGTTGGGGGATGCCCATGGTGTTTCACAGGTGCACTTGGGATTTTCTCTCCTGACCCCACAGGATATTTACCTAAAACAGAAGCAGCACTGAGGCAGGACCGACCCAACTTCACTTCCAGGCATGCTGTCTCCTGGACAGAGGTGGAGACTGGGCTGCCTATGGGAATTCCCTTAGCAGGAGCAGAGAGAAGCAGGGCTGAGATCACAACCCCAGCTGAAGAACAGTAAAACAGGATGATTAAAACACTTTACAGGAGCCAGGTGAGGTGGCTCACACCTGTAATCCCAGCACTCTGGGAGGCCGAAGTGGGTGGATCACCTGAGGCCAGGAGTTCGAGACCAGCCTGTCCAACATGGTGAAACCCTGTCTCTACTAAAAATACGAAAATGAGCCAGGTGTGGTGTCCAGTGCCTATAATCTCAGCTACTCAGGAGGCCGAAGCATGAGAATGGCTTGAACCTGGGAGGAGGAGGTTGCGGTGAGGCCGGATCATGCCACTGCACTCCAGCCTGGGTGACACAGTGAGACTCCATCTCAACAACAACAACAACGATGACAAAACACTTTACAAATGGTGGTCCCTCAAAACACACACAGCATTACCATTTGCTCTAACAAAGCCACTTCCATCCATCCCAAAAGAATAGAATGCAGGAACTCAGGGAGGTATTCACACACGTGTGCTCACAGCAGCGTGACTCACAACAGCCAAAAGGCAAAATCAACTGACGGGTCCACCATCAGATGAAAAGATAAACACAGTGTGATCCATCTGCACAGTAGAGTATGACTCAGACTTAAGAAGGAAGGGAGGCGGGGCGAGGTGGCTCATGCCTGTAATCCCAGCACTATGGGAGGTCACGGTGGATAGAGACGCTGTCTCAAAAAATAAATACACACAAAGAGAAATAACAAAGGAAGTGAGAATATATCGTGAGTGACTCTAA
>NW_022447089.1:777-2194 GCF_009761245.1 Sapajus apella | reverse complement strand
AGCTGCGTTTTTGTTTTAGAGCAAGATATTTCTCATTACGGCCTTTAGTCTCAGTCATTATGGAATATCCAAACGCAGCTTTTAGAAGAAACATGTTTCTAACTCACTGAATCTAAACATAGATGCAACTTCCTAAGGTGAACGAACAGAAAGCAGAGCAGTTTGAAATAGACGTTTCTTCTGGGTTTTAAACGCAGTCTTACTGGTAGTTCTCAAATGCCTGTATATGGCTGGAAATATCTGTTTCCAGATTCCCCAAAGAAAAGATCTCAGAACCTCTGCACACACACATCAATTTAACTCCATAAGATGAATTTACAGCTTGACAAGCATTCTGATAGCTGCATTTTTGTTTTAGGGCAAGATATTTCTCATTAAAGCATTTAGTCTAAGTCACTCATTAATAACCAAACGCAGATTTTAGAAGAAACGTTTTTCTAACTCGATGAATCTAAACATAGATGCAACTTCCTAATGTGAACGAACACAAAGCAAAGCAGTTTGAACTAGTCGTTTCTCCTGGGTTTTAAACGCAGTCTTACTGGTAATTCTCATATGCCTGTAGATGGCGGTAAATATCTGTTTCCAGATTCTCGAAGCAAAGGATTTCTGAACTGCTGCAAACACACCTCATTTTAACTCTGTAAGTTGATTGTACAGCTTGACAACCATTCTGCTAGATAGCTGCGTTTTTCTTTTTGGAGCAAGATGTTTCTGATTACGGCCTGCCGGCTCTTTCACACTGGAATATCCAAACGCTGCTTTTAGAAGAAACGTGTTTCTAACTCGCTGAATCTAAACATAGATGCAACTTCCTAAGGTGAACGAACACAACGCAGAGCAGTTTGAACTAGACGTTTCTCCTGGGTTTTAAACGCAGTCTTACTGGTAGTTCTCATATGCCTGTATATGGCTGTAAATAAATGTTTCCAGATTCTCGAAGCAAAGGATTTCTGAACTGCTGCAAACACACATCAGTTTCACTCTGTAAGTTGATTGTGCAGCTTGACAACCATTCTGCTAGATAGCTGCGTTTTTGTTTTAGAGCAAGATGTTTCTGATTACGGCCTATAGGCTCTTTCACACTGGAATATCCAAACGCTGCTTTGAGGAGAAACGTGTTTCTAACTCGCTGAATCTAAACAAAGACGCAAATTCCTGAGGTGAACGAACACAAAGCAGAGGAGTTTGAACTAGATGTTTCTCCTGTCTTTTAAACGCAGTCTTACTGCTAGTTCTTATAAACTGTATATGGCTGGAAATGTCTGTTTCCATATTCTCCAACGAAAGGATTTCTGAACTACTGCACACACACGTCAGTTTAACTCTGTAAGAAGATTGTACAGCTTGACAACCATTCTGCTAGATAGCTGCGTTTGGATATTCCTGAATGACTGAGACTAAAGGCCGTAATGAG
>NW_022447089.1:0-677 GCF_009761245.1 Sapajus apella | reverse complement strand
TTAGGTGAACGAACACAAAGCAGAGCAGTTTGAACTAGACGTTTCTCCTGTTTTTTAAATGCAGTCTTATTGCTAGGTCTTAAATGCCTGGGCAAGGCTGGAAATATCTGTTTCCAGATTCCCCAAAGAAAAGATTTCAGAAACTCTGCACACACACATCAATTTAACTCCATAAGATGATTTTACAGCTTGACAACCATTCTGCTAGATAGCTGCGTTTTTGTTTTAAAGCAAGATATTTCTCATTACAGCCTTTAGTCCCAGTCACTCTGGAATATCCAAACGCAGATGTTTGAAGAAACCTTTTTCTAACTCCCTGAATCTAAACATAGAAGCAACTTCCTAAGGTGAACGAACACAAAGCAGAGCAGTTTGAAATAGACGTTTCTCCTGTGTTTTAAACACAGTCTTACTGGTAGTTCTCATATGCCTGTATACGGCTGGAAATATCTGTTTCCAGATTCTGCAACGAAAGGATTTCTGAACTACTGCAAACATGTCAGTTTAACTCTGTAAGAAGATTGTACAGCTTGACAACCATTCTGCTAGATAGCTGCGTTTCTGTTTTAGAGCAAGATATTTCTCATTACGACCTTTAGTCTCAGTCATTCAGGAATATACAAACGCAGCTTTTAGAAGAAACGTGTTTCTAACTCGAAGAATCTAAACATAGATGC
>NW_022447088.1:0-2194 GCF_009761245.1 Sapajus apella | reverse complement strand
GCGGGACCAGCCGGCAGAAGTCCAGATAAGAAGAGGACTCAGAACAGCTGCCTGAGCAGAAGACGAGTCCCAGAGTTCCCAGCCTTGGGGGCTGCCCTCTGGAGTGGGGGACCTCACAGTGAGGACTGAGCGGGGTGGGGGGCGTGGCCTCTTGAATCTGGAGGGGAGGCGAGGGCTGAGGACTTGGGGTGGAGCCTTAGGTCCCAGGAGAGGGCTCTCCTTTAGAGGCCGGGGCTGAAGCCAGGGGCTCTGGGGTACCAGTGCCCAAGACAGATTCTGCCCACCTTTGCCAGCCCAGCCAGGTTTCCAGGGCCGCCCTTGTCTACTGTCCCGGCCTCACGAAAGCCTGAAGGGGGTGCACACAGGCGATGCCTTGATCCTGCTGGCCTGGAGCTATCTCTGCTCCAGTGGCCGCCCTGTGGGGAACCCCATTAGGGTGTTCTGAGACTCCAAAGACCTCAATGTTTCTGGATGCTTCCTTTGGAAACCTAGAAACTCCACATGTGTCTGGCCACAGTCTCACGGCCCTGGGTGGTGGAAAGTCTCCGGGCTGCTGTCCGTAAAGGGAGCCCTGTTTTGCCAGGAGAGGCGTGTCCACTTGCTCCTGCTGTGAGGAGCGGCCTTCTCTCCTCTGTTTGTCTTTGGGGCTGTAGCTGCAGGGTCGGCTGGGAGCCACTGTCACAGGGCACCCTGCAAACTTGCCCCACTCACGTCCACAGTCTCCAGTGAGAGCTGTCAATGCACAGCCAGATGCTGGCTGGGCAAGTACTTGCGCTCCTTGGCCTGACCTGGGGCACCTTCCAGAGCCTGGCCATCCCTAGGATTGAGGAATGTGGCCTCTCCTGTTCTCAGGTAAGCTCCCGCCTCCTCCTAGGCCCCTACACTGGGGCAGATGAGGCCCTGGTTTCTCCTCAGGTGGGTGTGGCCTGATGCTCTCAGCACATGGACAGGGACAGGTGAGGGGTTGAAGGGCCTGGGGGCCCCTGGCGGAGCTGGTGAAAGGAGGCTGGGAGACCTGGTCTGACCCTGCTGAACTGCTCTGGGAAGTGTTTGCTGGAAGCTCAAGGCAGGGTGAGCCCACCTCCAACCCGCCTGTGACCTCTGAGGAGGCTGTTAGAATCTAGGGCAGTGTGCAAGCCCATCCTGGGCTACCCACCCCACCCACCCAGGCTGCTCTGAGCCATCGGGAGCCGGTGGCGGCACACAGGCTTGGGTAGACACCTGCCGAGGAGACACTTGGGGAACAGGGAACATCCCGAGAGTGAGATGCTGGCAGTGGAGGTTCCTGGGGGGTGGGGTGGGGGTGCTCCTGCTTCAGGTCCGGCTGACTCAGCCTTACAAGAGAGGGCGTTTCATCACCTGCAGCAAGAAGTGTTCCAGCTGTCCCAGGAAGGGGCGCCGGTGCCCAAGGCTGGCCGAGGCACAGTGGGGACACAGGTGTGGAAAGAGCCTGGAGGGGGTCCCGGGAAGGGGGAACTCACTGAGGACCTGCTGGGTGCACCGTTCCTGGCATGGGGGCAGCAGACAGCAAGAGGTGCCTTTAGGGCGGTGGCCTGGTCACCTCAGGGGACTCAGGACACCCAGCAGCTCCACAAGGCCTGAGATGGGTCCAGCAGTGGGCTCAGGGAAGGGAGGGAGCGGTGGGTGTGGGTGCCACAGGCAGGCTCAGATTCACGGGGCATTTGTGGCACAAGGAAGAAAGCAGGCTGGGATGCATGGGAGCCAGTGGGAGCAGTCGAGACGGGGGATTCAGGTGCGAGAGGTGTTAGCTGGATTCCTTCCTACAGGGGAGATGGAAAACAGGGAGGGACAGGACTGGGGGTCCTGGCTGCGGGGAGGGAGGAGAAGTGAGAGTTGAGACTCAGAGGCGACTTTTGCCTGTCAGTGGATGGAGAAAATGGTTCTTGAGTTGGGAGACCTGGGGGAGGCAGCCTTGAACCATGAGCTGGAGAACCTTGCGGAGCCAGCTGCGGGGTGTGCCTCCCGGTGCCAGGAAGTGATAGGGCTGTCCCACACTGCTACAGGCAGGGTGAACCTGGGGAGCAGGTGGGGGCTGAGGCAGGCGGAAGAGGTGAGGAAGGAGGGGACCCAGAGCCCACTGAGTGGCCACCCAGGTGCTTGGGCAGCAAGCTGACAGTCCTCGAGGTCACTGCACCTGAGGGTCTGTGGGCAGGTTTGCCCGGGAGAGCACCGC
>NW_022447087.1:0-2195 GCF_009761245.1 Sapajus apella | reverse complement strand
TGAGAATTGCAACTCCTGCTTTTTTGCTCTCCATTTGCTTGGTAAATCTTCCTCCATCCCTTTATTTTGAGCCTTTGTGTATCCTTGCATGTGAGATGGGTTTCCTGGATACAGCACACCGATGGGTTTTGGCTTTTTATCCAATTTGCCAGTCTGTGTCTTTTGATTGGGGCATTTAGTCCATTTACATTTAGGTTTAATATTGTTATGTGTGAATTTGATACTGCCATTTCGGTGCTAGCTGGCTGTTTTGCCCTTTAGTTCAGCTGGTACTTGTTGTTCCTTTCTATGTGTAGAGCCTCTTTCAGGAGCTCTTGTAGAGCTGGCCTGGTGGTGACGAAATCTCTGAGTACTTGCATGTTCCCAAATGATTTTATTTTTCCTTCACTTATGAAGCTTAGTTTGGCTGGATAGGAGATTCTGGGTTGAAAGTTCTTTTCTTTAAGGATGTTGAATATTGGCCCCCATTCTCTTCTGGCTTGTAGGGTTTCTGCTGAGAGATCTGCTGTGAGTCTGATGGGCTTCCCTTTATGGGTAACCCGACCTTTCTCTCTGGCTGCCCTTACTATTTTCTCCTTCATTTCGACCCTGGTGAATCTGATGATTTTGTGCCTTGGGGTTGCACTTCTTGACGAATATCTTTGTGGTGTTCTCTGTATTTCCTGGAATTGAATGTTTGCCTGCCTTGCTAGGTTGGGGAAGTTTTCCTGGATAATATCCTGAAGAGTATTTTCCAGCTTGGATTCATTCTCTTCGTCGCATTCGGGTACGCCTATCAAACGTAGATTAGGTCTTTTCATATAGTCCCACATTTCTTGGAGACTTTGTTCATTCTTTTTTACCCTTTTTTCTCCAGTCTTGCCTTCCCGTTTTATTTCATTGAGTTGATCTTCGACCTCTGATATCCTTTCTTCTGCTTGGTCAATTCGGCTGTTGATACTTGTGCATGCTTCACGAAGTTCTCGTGTTGCGTTTTTCAGCTCCATCAATTCACTTATATTCCTTTCTATTTTGTCCATTCTTGTTAGCATTTCGTCAAATCTTTTTTCAAGGTTCTTAGTTTCTTTGCATTTGATTAGAACATGTTCTTTAAGTTCACAGAAGTTTCTTACTACCCACCTTCTGAAGTCTGATTCTGTCATTTCATCACGCTCGTTCTCCATCCAACCTTGTTCCCTTGCTGGTGAGGAGTTGTGATCCCTTGTAGGAGGAGAGGTGTTCTGGTTTCGGGTGTTTTCATCCTTTTTGCGCTGGTTTCTTCCCATCTTTAAGGATTTATCCACCTGTCGACTTTGTAGTTGCTGGCTTTCAGATTGGGTCTCAAATCTTTCAGATTGACGTTCTCTTTGTTGATGATGAGCTTATTTCTGTTTCTTGGTTTCCTTCTGACAGTCTGGCCCCCCTGCTGTAGGTCTGCTGAGGTTCACTCCAGGCCCTGCTTGCCTGGGGTTCACCTGCAGCAGCTGCTGAACAGCAAGGGTTGTTACCAGTTTTCTTCTTCTGTAATCTTTGTCCCAGAAGGATACCCCCCTAGTGTCAATCTGATCTCTCTTTTATGAGGTGTCTTTTTGGATATATAGGGGTCAGGGAGCTGCTTGAGGAGACGGTCTCTTCTTTATAGGAGCTCAAATGGTGAGCTGCGAGCTCTGTTGTTGTTCATTCAGAGCTGCTAGGCAGGTACTTTTAGGTCTGCTGCAGCAGAACTGATAAACTGCTTTTTGTTCCCAGGTGCTCTGTCCCAGGGATTTAGGGCTTTATTTATGAGTTTCCGTTATGCTGCCGCCTTTTTCTTTTTTTTTTTTTTTCCTTCAGACCTGCCCTGCCCAGCACGGAGGCAGCCTAGTCACTGTCGGCCTATAGCAGTTTGCTGAGCTGCTGTGGGCTCTGCCCCGCTGCCGAGTGAACTTCCCTGCAGTCCTGTTTTTATGGGTGTAGTTAGAACTCATTTGGCGATGGTGGCCCGCTTCTGTTGGGGCGGAGTCTCTGCTGTGGAGGGTTGCCTTGGCAAAGGCGGGCTGCCTCAGCAATGGCGGTTTGCCTTGGCAAAGGCGGGCTGCCTCGGTAATGGCGGACGCCCCTCCCCCACAGAGCTGGACCGTCCTCTATTCAGCTGCGCTTGCTGTGAAACTCTCAATCCAGAGTTTCTGGTTGGTGTTCTTTTGTGGGGGTGGGACCAGCCGAGCCTGATGGCCTGG
>NW_022447086.1:0-2195 GCF_009761245.1 Sapajus apella | reverse complement strand
TAAAACACAGGAGAAACATCTCGTTCAAACTACTCTGCTTAATGTTCGTTCACTTTAGGACGTTGCCTCTATGGTTACATTCAGCGAGTTAGAAACACGTTTCCTTTATAATCTGCGTTTGGATATTCTAGAGTGACTGAGACTATAGGATGTAATGAGAAATATCTTGCTCTAAAACAAAAATGCAGCTATCTAGCAGAATGGTTGTCAATCTGTACAATCAACTTACAGAGTTAAACTGATGTGTGTGTGCAGCAGTTCAGAAATCGTTTCTTTGGAGAATCTGGAAACATCTATTTCCAGCCATATACAGGCATATGAGAACTGGCAGTAAGACTGCGTTTAAAACACAGGAGAAACATCTCGTTCAAACTGCTCTGCTTTGTGTTCGCTCACCTTAGGAATTTGCATCTATGTTTAGAATCAGCGAATTAGAAACACATTTCTTCTAAAAGTTCTTTTGGATATTCCAGAGTGACTGAGAGTACAGGCTGTAATGAGAAATATCTTGCTATAAAACAAAAACGCAGCTATCTAACACAATTGATGTTAAGCTGTACAATCAACTTACAGAGTTAAACTGATGTGTGTGTGCAGCAGCTCAGAAATATTTTCTATGGAGAATATGGAAACAGATATTTCCAGCCATATACAGGCATATGAGAACTAGCAGTAAGACTGCCTTTAAAACACAGGAGAAACGTCTACTTTAAACTGCTCTGCTTGGTGTCCGTTGACGTTAGGAAGTTGCATCTATGTTCAGATTCAGCGAGTTAGAAACACGTTTCTTCTAAAAGCTGCGTTTGGATACTCCAGAGTGAATGGGGCTATAGGCTGTAATGAGAAATCTATTGATCTAAACCAAAAACGCAGCTGTATAGCAGAATGGTTGTTAAGCAGTAGATTCAACTCAAAGAGTTAAACTGATGAGTGTGTGCAGCAGTTGAGAAATCCTTTCTTTGGAGAATCTGGAAACAGATATTTTCAGTCATATACAGGCATAGGAGTACTAGCAGTAAGACTACGATTAAAACACAGGAGAAACGCCTATATCAAACTACTCTGCTTTGTGTTCGTTCACCTTAGGAAGCTTTCTCTATGTTCAGATTGAGCGAGTTAGAGACACGTTTCTTCTAATAACTGCGTTTGGATATTCCAGAGTGAATGAGACTATAGGCTGTAATGACAAATATCTTGCTCTAAAACAAAAAAGCAGGTATCTAGCAGAATCGTTGTCAAGCTCTGCAATCAAGTTACAGAGTTAAACTGATGTGTGAGAGCAGCAGTTCAGAAATCTTTTCTTTGGAGAATATGGAAACAGATATTTCCAGCCATATACAGGCATATGAGACCTAGCAGGAAGACTGTGATGAAAACACAGGAGAAACATCTGTTTCAAACTGCTCTGCTTTGTGTTCGTTCACCTTAAGAAGTTGCATCTATGTTTAGATTCAGCGAGTTAGAAACAAGCTTCTTCTAAAAGCTGCGTTTTGATATTCCGCAGTGACTGAGACTATAGTCAGTAATGAGAAATATATTGCTATAAAACAAAAACGCAGCTCTCTAGGAGACTGGTTGTTAAGCTGCCGAATTAATTTACAGAGTTAAACTAAGGTGTGTGTGCAGCAGTTCAGAAACCCTTTCTTTGGAGAATCTGGAAACAGATATTTCCAGCCGTATACAGGCACATAAGAACTAGAAGCAACACTGCGTTTAAAACACAGGAGAAATGTCTAGTTCAAACTGCTCTGCTTGATGTTCGATCGCGTTAGGAAGTTGCACCTATATTTAGATTCAGTGAGTTAGAAACACGTTTCTTCTAAAAGCTGCGTTTGGATATTCCAGAGTGAATGAGGCTATAGGCTGTAATGAGAAATATCTTGTTCTAAAACAAAAACGCAGCTGTCTAGCAGAATGGTTGTTAAGTTGAAGAATCAACTTACAGAGTTAAAGTGATGTCTGTGTGCAGGAGTTCAGAAATCCTTTCTTTGGAGAATCTGGAAACAGATATTTGCAGCCATTTACAGGTATATAATAACTTGCAGTAAGACTGCATTTAAAATACAGGAGAAACGTCTATTTCAAACTGCTCTGCTTTATGTTCGTTCACCTTAGGACGTTGCCTCTATGTTTAGATTCAGCGAGTTAGAAACACGTTTCTTTTATAATCAGCGTGTGGATATTCCAGAGTGAAT